>NC_092808.1:32559743-32783578 GCF_040954645.1 Diabrotica undecimpunctata
TTCGTACAAAATTTCCTGTTTCGCGGTACCTTTCTAGAGTATTTGAAACTATAGATTCAGTTCTGCTGAGACATCGTGCGATACCTTTTTGTGCACATCCTTGCTCGTGCTACTTTTACTTCATCGCAGTGCCGAATTGGTGTGATACTTATTTTAAACTTAGTTAAATCAAAACAATATTTAATTAAACTTAATAAATTAAACTAAAAATAACCGAATTAGTATGATTTTTCCTTTACGTGAAGAAGGATTTTTATGATAAAATGTACGAATGACACTAACCACTGAATAAACGTCAAAATAAACATCAAAATATTTCAAACTAGTTCAAACATTAGTAAATTAAACAAATTTTGTTTTTCGTTACTTAGTGAAAAAATCTTCTAATAATTTAATTTTATCTTACTCATCTATATTGTCAATTCAGACATACATTATACATTTTAAAGTAGACGACTTTACAATGATATTGCCAATATTGTTAATGCTTGACAGGAACTGACAGCTACATTTTGATAATAACTTGGTAATATTACTTTTGCGGAATGTAATAAGGAAGGAAAATCTTCGAAGTTTAAGCTATCGTCTTGATTTAAACCATGATCAGAGTTCAACATACTGCCAAAAGCTTCACAAAGCGGAGGTGTATTCTTAAGTTTCCAATTTTTTTGTTAGATCTGCTTTATTTAATTTGCTTATATTTTTATAAAGAAAAGAATTGTTCTGTTATATTTTAGTAATTATTTTTTTGCTTAGATAATCGCTTCTATATTTTAGTGGCATTTCTAAAGCTTCAACTTGTAAAGCATTAATTTGAAATGATTTCATAGTGCCTAAACAAACCTGTAGAACTGTATTCTGCGTGACATCTATTCTGCTTAGGATCCAATCAGATGCACAACCATATAGTATTTAACCATAATCTATAATCAATCTAATATAAGCTTTATAGAAAAATAAAGATGCTTCAACATCAGCTCCCCACCAGGTTTTTGCCACTGATTTCAGAAAATTAAATTCTTAATTACATTTGTTCATCATAAACTTAATATGTGATTTCCATATTAGTTTGCGATCAAGTCTACAAAAAGATCTATTTTTGTTAAATTATGTGGCATGAAAATACAAACACTCAATTTATTTGGAGAAATTTCAAAACCATTTTGTTGGAACTAATTTTTTGACAAGACATGTATTTTACCTAATGTTTGGATACAATTATCATATTTTTGCAAAATGAGAAAACAAGAAAATCATCAACATATTAAACAAATAATAAAACACTTAAGACTGTTCCTTGGGGCAGTCCTACGTTATTGTTTCGGGGACTTATCAGACCACTATTCTTTGATCTAAGATTTCCTACATTAGTAAAAATTACAAATTGTTTCTGCTAGTCGATATGGTATTTGAAAATTTTTGACAAATTTTTGAATAACATACACTATTATATGCTCCCTCTATGCATGTAATATGCCCATGCATATTGCAGGTAAGTAAATGTTGTTCGTAAACGTATTCTGAATAGTTACCACTAAAATTGATTGATGGTCAGCACGTAATTTCCAACCACCACTCCAATCTCTGTTTAATCATTCGTTCTAAAGTTTTAAGCAGACACGAAATGAGATATATATAATACCTCTTTCCCCCTTTGATGTAAAGGTATCATTTTAACTTTTTTTAATGAACAGACTTGCTTTTTTAATGTTTTAAAGTGCGTTTAATTCCCTCTTATATGATTTTGAATTTTTAAATAAAAATATAAAATATAAATATTCATAAGTCGAAAATAAAAAATGTGTCTATTGCCATTTACCAGCTACCGAACTGTTTTGTTAATAATACTGCATTTTTCATGCCATTAAAAAGTTGAACCACAGAAGTGCTTTAACTTTTGTGGCCTTGAAGAATTTAAAAACTTTTGTTATTTTCCTACATTGGTATAATCATGAAACATGATTGTTTTCTGTTTCATAAAATATTCCATCTAAGTGAAAATTCACATTTGAAAAATTAAATCATGTTTTATCGTATATAAATAGTTTATTTCATTCATCCACGATAAATTCAGATTGTCCTCTGTAGACCAGAGAAATTAGCAAAAAAGCCCTTTTTGTGGATAAAGGTATCTAAACAACAGCTTTGATACATTTGGTGATAGTAATATGTAATAAACAAAATATGCAAAACATTAAACGTTATTTTTTCTAATTGCAAACAATATATAAACAATATATATTATTGTTTATATATTGTTTAATATTCTCTATTTAATTTTAAATACTAAAGGTCAAGACCGGTAAATTATAATAAAACTATAAATTATAAAAAATAATTAATTTATAAAAAAAGAGAGTTATTTTGTTAATTTGTTTTTGCAAAAATAGCTTTAAAAGTCGATTTTTTGGAAATTATTAATAACTTTTTTAAAAATGTACAAAAACCTTTTGTTTTGCGTGAGGATGGGAACAATATCGCAAATATTCAGCTATAACAATTTCAAAGAAGTTCCATTTGCTAGTTATTGCAAAATTAAAATTGTTTATTTTTACATTTACATGCACCATTGCTGCGCAAACAAGCTTCATAACATTTTTGCAGATAGTTCAACGTATTTATAAAGATTGCTGGATGATATAAATATGGTTGCTGCAGTTAGAAGCTTGGTTTCGGAGACTGTAAGATCTGACCGAGAACGTCTTCTTGATTATTGTTGCTAAGAACTATTTTTAGACGACTGGAAGAGTCCTTGCGCTGACACAACACACTACCAGTGTTACGAAATTTCTTAACGATTGCGACCATTACAATATTACTGAAAAGCCGCCTTGTTATAGACTTGTCGATAATTTTTAGACACTTATTTCAAACTTGTACCTTCGTCTTTTTCCGTATGAGCAAATATAATGCTCTATGATAAACACCTTTTACTTCGTTATAAAAACCATTATCACGACGGTTTTAATTATAGAGCACTGTTAATATGACAGATAATGACAAGTAAGTGCAGTCAAATGAGTACTTTTAAGTTTTTAATGCTGATTTTAACGTTTATTATACTCGGTGCAATTTACAGACTTAATTTTACAATTTTTATTTATAATTGTGCAAATTTATAACAAAAAATTTGTTTAAATATATTTGTAATGTTTTTGAGTCAAAAAAAGTAATTATAAAAATAATAAGCATAATTTAAGAAAAATTTACCCGTTTATATTTGAATTCCAAATAAAAAATTAATTTCATTATAAAATCTATTGTTCAAAGATATTATTTATAACTATAAGTCATAAATATTTAAGTTACCTATCATTCATCATCATCTTTTCTACTAATAATAAAAAGGGAAAAGTAACATTTTGCTAAATAAATATTTAGTTTATATTGCTTAACCCGCCATCACTCCCACCGTTAGAAAAAAATCTAACATTTTTAAATATTTCGCCATAATTTTCGAAATATTGCTTCTTTTGGGTTCTGCAACCAGGAATACTCCTATGAAGACTCGTATAAGACTATGTTAAATAATGGTGGAAGTACCTAGTATCTTATAGCCGACAGCAGTTGTTAGTTCAAATCTAACATCGCCGGAGCGTTAGAAAAAAGCTAACTACGCGAGTGTTAACGTGTGTTGATTTTTAGAGAGATCACTTAAGAAAAGTTATAATATTATCATAAAAGGTAAGTTTTTAGTGAAATACTTATAGATTGTTAAACATCCGTTATTATAAGCGCTATTTTGGTTTATTGCAAATAAATATGGACAAGAAAATGAAAACCAGTTACTAAAATGGTATGAAGAGATAGACAGCGATGTGGAATCACTTGATTCTGATAAGGACTTAAGTGATGTTCGTTCTGAACACAGTATCCACAATACAGATTCGCAGTCCACACAAGATCTACCCAGTGATCCTGAAGATACCATCGCAGAAAGCGGACAAGATGATCGTTATCCAAGATTTTAGGGCAAAGATAAAACACCATGGTTGAAACATAAGAAACACACTCCCAAAGGTAGGACCAAAGATTGTAATATTGTTACGAACTTACCTGAGGTAAAAGCAAAAGCAAAAGACGCCAAAACCATATTAGAATGCTAGAATTAGAATTATTTTTCTCGGATGCTATGATCAGTAATATTGTAAAATATACAAATCAAAAACTGGATATGATGAGAGTGTTTTATACTAACCTTAGGGATTGTCCTGCTGTTGACTACGAGGAAATGCAAGCATTTATCGGGCTTTTGTTCCTTGCTGGGGTAAAGAAAGCGCAACATTTAAATGCTGATGAACTCTGGAAATTAGATGGCACAGCTTCAGATATTTTTGCAGCTACTATGTCCAAGAAAAGATTTCACTAAATAATTCAAGCTTTAAGATTTGACGACGCCACTAAAAGGCAAGAAAATTCGGCAGTTGATAATCTTGCACCCATTCGAGAAATATATGAAATGTTTGTCACTAACTGTTTATCTGCATACACTCCTGGATTCTATGTGACCATAGATGAAATGTTGGAAGCGTTCCGTGGTCGATGTAATTTTAGGCAGTATATAGCCAATAAGCCAGCGAAATACGGAATCAAGATTTATTCCCGGTGGACGCTTGAACATTTTTCACATAAAATCTCGAAATTTATCTCGGCAAACAACCTGAAGGACCATATCAACTACCCAACGATCCATCTAGAGTAGTAAAATTATATGTAGTAATTACTTTTCCTCTGTACCCTTAGCCAACTCTTTATTGAACGATCATTGCTTGACAACGATAGGTACTTTGCGTAAAAACAAACAACAAATTCCCAAAGTATGACAAACGTAAAAGGAAGACCTTTATGTAGTAGCATGTTTGCATATGGTGACGATGGAAACAAATGTGTACTTGTACCATATGTGCCAAAAAAAAATGGTTTCATTGATGAAAACACCAAAGGGCATAGCATGAAGCCAGAGATTATTACTGATTACAACCTCACGAAAGGCGGAGTGGATGTTGTTGATAAAATGAAGGCAGAATACTCGGTGACTCGATATAGCAATCGCTGGCCGTTTACTGTTTTTTGCAGCCTACTAAATATTTCAACTATAAACAGCCAAATAATTTACAACAATAACACTAATATTGTAACATCTCGAAGAAGCTACATTGCGGAGCTTGGCAAACCATTTTTAATGTCCCATCGTCAACGACGTTAGAATATCCCAAATCTGCCTTTTCAGTTGAGACGGAGAAAAGCCATCAGTTTCTCAAGGGGCAACTCTAACTATAAAACCAAGATGTTCTTTTTGCCCTGTAAGGAAGAACAGGTTTACCCAACATTATTGTACTAACTGTAAGTTGCCGATATGTAAAGAGCACGCTGGTTTAACAAATTTTACTTCCGACCACTGCCTAGAAGAGAAAGGAATCTAATTTTATGCGTAATGCGTACAATATATCACAAGTTTTAGGACGTAATTGCAATTTTAAAAACTTATGTAACTATATAAAGGACGATAATATCCTTAACACATTCTGTATCTGTATCTGTAAGTTTCTCAGCACTTAGGCCACAATTGACCCATTGTGCATCCTCCCAGGAAGCTGTCACCCTTAGCTCATTGTCCATCCTGCCATTTCTAGGAAGGTGGACAAGTCACCAGGAGACATCTCTCTTATGTGGGCAGGTGTGGGCCAGGACTCGCCGAACGCGTACTCTCGTATTAACGATAACTCTGGGCATTCACATAGGACATGCTCTACAGTTTCGTCTTCTCGTTCACACTTCCTAGATAGAGGTGTGTCTGCTAGCCCCAGTGTGTGGAGGTGTTTGCTTAGTTGACAATGACCAGTTAAAAAACCAACTGCCAAACGTAGATTTTTCCTAGTCATTCCCAAGTACTTATTTGATGTTGACTCTTCAATGTTACTTAGTGTTACCCTGGCAAGTTTACATCCTTTCCCTTCTTCCCATCTTTTTACAGTTTGCGTATGGGAGTGACATTTGACAATTTCCGCGATTGTTGTAGTTGACCAACCAAAAAGATCCCCAGGTCCTAAGAGTCTTAGGCCTGCCGCCTTCCTAGATAATTGGTCAGCAATGCGGTTGCCTTTATTCCTATTGTATCCTTTAACCCACCTCAGGATGATGGTATTACCATCCGAAGCTTGAGTTAGTGACTAGTGACACTTAATTACTAAACCTGATGTGACACGTGGTCTATTCAAGGTTAGTAGCGCTTGTCTGCTATCTGTGCAGATCATTATAGTTTTTCCTGCTATACCTTTTTGGGTTAACGCTTTTGCGGCTATGGAGATACCAGTCAGTTCTGTCTGAACTACGCTGGCATTTTTGCCCATACCCCACTTTATTCTTAGGTTCAGTGATCTGGAGTATATCCCACATCCTGAGCCTTCTTTCATTTTGGAGCCATGGGTGTATATGCAATGGGCATTTGCCACGTTTGTCTCCATACGCTGTCTTGTTTCAATTTTGTAGGGTTTGTTAAAGACAAACTTTGGTTCAATTGAGTCGCAGCCTGCCTGTAGCAGTGATAACGCATCCAGTTCTCCCCGCCAGAAACGAGCTCTCAATTGTCCCATTCCTACATAAAGGTTTGCACCAGCTAAGCGCAGTCGCATCATTGTCACATCCTTAGCACATTATAAATTAGTTTTGTTTCATAGATCATATTAAAGAACTTTAATTTTTAATTAATATTCCATCTGAAATTGTAATTTACTTTGTAATTTTATATTTTAATTATTGTCTTTTGTCCTACCGCAATAACCCTCAGTGGTTGTTGCGGTTAATAAAAAAAAGTCTTTACAATATTTGGTATGAACTGCACATCCATTATTTCGGATTTACCCTCATGAATCACTTAAATTGTTCTAAAATTTAGCTCGATATAGGATAAATGTAATTTTAACTCATTGTTCTTAACTGTCTTAGCTCGCAATGATTAATTACAAAATTTTATACAAATATTAGGTAATTACTACGTTAACTTAAATACAATATTATGTAATTTATTACAGTGATAACGAGGAATATCGGTTTAATTTTAAACTGCTATAATAACTCTTTCCAAACAAATATCCACCATTTTCGAACTCATTTGCATTAATTTACCTGCATCAATAAATTTTGTTATTTCACTAGCACATGGTAGTCATAAAAGAGACTGCATTTTTGTTATTAACGTCTAATTTTTAATGTCAGACCAACATTCGGGTAATATAAGTACGGACACAAAATAAATATGATTTTACTACTCGGAAATGTTTGCTAAGTATTTATTAACGATGATAGTAAAAGTTTTCCGCGATGCCATGTCGGGACAACTATTTGAAAACTTCCATCACTTAATATCTCAATTCCAGTAAATAATGAAAAATTGGTAAGTTTTTTAAAACTTTTAATAGGAAGAGGTCAAAATCCATTTTTAAAGGACATTTATTCTTTTGAACCACGTTTAAAAAATTACATTTTTAATTTGTTTTTGACGTTTGGATTTCCTCTCCGGAAATTATTTTCAAAAAAGGCTTTTAAATAAGAAGTTAGTTTAACCTGTAGTTGTTTATTAATTTAATTGATTAATATTAATTCAATTAATAAACAACTATACATTAAAATGCCTCTTGTTAAAATATCTTTTTTAATAAAATCAAAACGTCAAAAAAAATTTAAAATGTAATTTTAATTAAAATTAATTCTGATTTAATTTTATATAAATAGGGTAAAGGGAGAAGAGATGGACCACCTTTTAGAAAACTGAAGCCTGTTTCTTTATTAAATAAACATCAGAATAGAAAAAAATTGTATAACATAACTTAACATTGGTATTTGTTTTGGTATAAGTAAAAACTAGAAATTATAATTCTTAAACCTAAAAAAAATATATAATACACTGGCACGTCATCGGTCCATCTCTCCTCAACTGTGGAAGTGAGATGGGCCACTAGGAGTAGGAGAGATGAACAAAGCTAAACCTTTTTCTTTTTAATAGCAAGAGACTTTCCGCATTTTACCCGGAGGTTTTTTTTGACAAAAAGTGTGTTTATAACCATTTTAAGAAAATGTAACTGTTAACGTATGCTGATTTTTCCGACATCCTAATCTCGGAACCCAGTGGCATACCACTCGTCTTTTTTATTTTTTCCCTCAAAAATGCAATATGGGGGCAAGAAAATCCCTTTTGCACTACAGCAAGCTATTACACTGATCGTTTCACCTTTTTCCCCAGGGCTTATGCTAGGAACACATTTTGAACCTTTTTCTGCTAGAACTTCACCGTTATAGTATTTAGTTGTTATCCTGTTTCGTCATTATTAAATATGTTTCCGGGTTTATCATTAAAATTATATTCGGTCATAATTCTCTCAAGATCAGAAAAGTAGTTATCGACTGTTTCTTTGGACATTCCTAAAGCTCGTACAATTAAGGTGTTCTCAGATTTTCTAATTGAAATTTCAGGTCTTCGTTTCAAAAAGAGTTCTAACCATTTTTTACCAGCTTTACCTAAAAGTAGGCAATAAGTAACTCTTGTACCAGATTTATGAATTTAAAAATTTACCTTCTACATTAAATTTATTTGAAATTCCTAATCGCTGAGCTAAATTAAAGGCCATGATTCTTACTTCAGTTCTAGTTGGTGCAAAGCCTTCTTTTTGTTGTTTTTTTATATGGCTAACGATTTTAGCTTCAACAGCAGTTCCTAAAAAACAATCTGGACCTAAATTTTATTTAAAAAGTCGTTTTGGATATTGCAAATGCTTTGACGGCTTCATTAATACCCATATCACCATTCTTTACAGCATCACTTAGCTCCCTAGAGGTCCAGTTACCTCTCTTAGGTGTATTTTGTTTGCGAATATATTTATTGGGCATAATCCTAAAACAAAACATACTGGTCCAACTCTCCTCCTCGTAAGTGGTCCATATATCCTCAAATAGGAGGACAGATGGAATAGCCCGTATTGTTTAAAATAAGCAGACTACAGCAGTAGTTCTTACTCTATAATACACATTTTAAATATAGTTCAATAATAAACTAACAAATAATCGGTCAAACTCACCTGTTTTTACAAAAAATAAAATTTAAAAAACTCAAATAAAATTATCACACGTGGCAGTTTCAATTATCGTGAATAACACTCCTACAACTACACACCGATGCGTTACAACTGGTGTCTCTTAAGCAACTAACGTTAAACGACTTACCCTGCTGCCAAGCTTGGTCAGGTATACCTAGTGGACCGACTATCCTCCTGGTCCATCTCTCCTCCCTTTACCCTACAATATTTACTTAAACATGCCACAAGAAAACAATTTCAGAACTTTTAGATATTTTTGTTAAGCAGTTGCCAAGAAATCGCGTTCGAACTATACAGAAATAACTTTAATCTATTTGTTTGCAAGTGACAGCTCATTACAAACAAAAATCTTCAAAAAGGGGTTAAGGGTTACCGTCAAGGTCATAAACCATTGCTGTATGGATGTAGTTGAAACCAATAAGGTTTTTTTTGGAAAGTTACGAGTTATACAAAAATTTGTTTAATTACATATACTTTAAGAAAAGACCCCATAAAATTAAAAACTCTTAACACTAATAATATTAAGTAAATAGAAAGCACGAATTTTGTAATAGTTGTATCTTAGATAATTACCTGTATTTTCTTTGCGCTCTTTAATTTTTTCACGAAGCAACTTCTCTCTTTTATTAGTAGTACTATTTTTGGATACAAAAGGGATATCTTTACTATTACATTTATAGAATACTTTGTCTCGTTAGGGGATAATTATTTATTAATGACTTTGACGAATTTGACAAATTATCTTTGGGGTATTTGCTGGCCGAGTAGGGGAAAGTTATGACTAACGCTCGGATTTATAGGCAACAAAAATTGAAGAAAAAGGCGCCTATATAGGCAAAGATTTTTATTAAAAAGAGCAGGAATAGTAACATTTAGGCAAAATATAGGCAATAAAGGAATATAACTTATTATTTATTGTACAAAGTGAATTAACGTAATATTAACTTAAGGCAGGTATATTTACACATCATAAGCATAACATTAGTATAAATAAACTAGTAACTAAATAACTTTAAATTAATAATTAAACATTGTAACCACTTAAAATTTTATCATTAATAGAAACAACTAAATGTTTTTCAATATTTTCGGTCTTAAAACTATGTCTTCGATCACTTAAAATTAATTTGTACATTGAAAACAAACGTTCAACATCGACAGATGTAATTGGAGCATATTTCAGAGCGGATAATAAATCTGGCATAATTTGAAATTCCTCGGAAAATTTTCCATTCAAAACTTTAGCAACATTAGATAAAAACGAAAAACCTTCATTCTTGTCAAAAACATATTTCATTTTTTTTTTAAATTAATTGACCGTTACTTCCAGGTGCCGATTTAATTTTCACATTTAAATTATCTATTAATTTTACTGACTCACATAAATTTATCTCTTGTTTTTCTAATAAGGTAATTGTGGTAACTATTAATTTATAATTGTCTTTGATATAAGCGAGTTCCTGTTTCAATTTGGGATTTTTTAATATTTTTTTCTTCTTCTCGAATGGCTTCGGAAATATCATCATCAAATTCTGACATAACTAATTCTATTTCATTGCAGTGTTCAAAGTAAAAAAAAACTGCTTCGAGCCAGGTTCCCCACCTTGTAATTACTGGTTTAGGTGGCAAAGGGACACCGTCTTTCTTTATATATTTGCACCCTCAACGGACCCTTTACAAAAACTTTTTTCATAAAATTTATAAAATTATTTACCAACGGAAACAGATTTCTTATTTCTTCAGCAATTCTATTTACCCCGTGGGCTACACAAGTGCAATGAATTAAATTAGGATAAAAAATCTTTAAATTAACAGCAGCTTTTAACATATTTGCCGCAGCATCTGAAAGCATTAAAACTATTTTACTCACTGGTATAGCGTTGGGTAAAAAGAGGTTTGTTAAACTATCTTGTATAAATCGACTTATTGTTAAATTGTTTGTTTTTTCCAATTCTTTAACGGCAACTAAATAGGGTTTTCTCGCAAAGTTTTCGTTCAAAATTTCAATCATTAAATTAGCTATATACCTGCCGCATACATCTGTCGTTTCATCCACGATAATATATAAAAAATTGCCCTCTAACTCCCGCTTAATTTTTGAAATACATTCCACATAACATTTTTCCACAGTATGTTTTCTCAATGTACTCTCGTCCGGTAAGGATTTATTAAGATATTTTTCGAACAAGCATTTAAAACTAGGGTTATTAACTTTATATAGAGGAATGTTGGGATGTTAGAGGGGTGTAGAGTTGTGTTATAGAGGTAGCACCTTTTATCGGAACGACCACATCGAGCGTCATAGACGGGAGATGGTTCTTGATAACTGGTCCTCATAAGACAGCTAACTCTCTCTTATGGCTCCACGTGCCACACACCGGGCAACTGCATTGGTCTGCAGGCTAAACTAAGTGAGGGTAGCCAGATATGGCGAAAATTTTACCGAGCAATTGCCGGTATAAGCTATCCCCCACTTGCTGACCAACGGCTTCGGGCGGATGAGTTGGTAAGTGGTAGGGCACTCTTTTGTCCTGGAGTTGAGAAATCGGCTCCGAAGGCGAATGAACCAAAATTTGGCCAACGGCATAAGAATGTAGAAGGCAAGGGGAAACCACTACATTAAAGATCCCTATGGATTTCCCCAGGAAAATTATCATGGCTTTCGGTAGTGATAAGGAATATGTTACTGATCATGGACTTCGGAAGTCAAGATCCGGCAAGGGAGGATACTTAAACTCAGAATGCAAGGCCTCCCAGGTCGACATCATGCGAAATCCTTGCAACAACAAATCAATTTTGAAGAGTAAAACACCTAAATTGAGATGCTTACAAATCGCCACCTGGAACGTTAAAAGTATGTACGAAAGTGGCAAAGCACATAACATCGTAAAAGAAGTCAAGAGACTCAAAATCGATATAATGGGTATCAGTGAAACTCATTGGCCCAACTCGTGAGAATGTAATATCCTAGACCATGCAATGTACTACTCTGGTAACGATACCCCTAAACACAATCATGGAGTTGGAATAATCGTTGCACCTTTTACAGCTGTATGCGTCCCCATTTGATTTGAACATAATACAGATATACGCACCTACAGCTGACAAAGAGGAAACAATAATGGAAGACTTCTACGAACAACTAGAAATCTTAATTAAGGCAACCAAAAAGAATGAAATAACACTTATAATGGGAGATTTCAACGCGAAAGTAGGACGAGGCAAAACAGGAAAGGTAGTGGGAAATTTCGGACTTGGTGAAAGAAACGAAAGAGGAGATCGTCTAGTTCAATTTTGCCAAGAACACAACCTAGTACTTACTAACACTCTCTTTAAGCTCCCGCACCGTGGACTCTATACCTGGAAATCACCGGCAGACTCACCTGATAAAATAATCAGAAATCAAATAGATTATATCGCTGCACCAATCAGGTTTAGAAACTCCATCAAAGCCGTAAAAACGTACCCGGATGCGGACGTAGCATCAGACCACAATCCGGTGGTATGTAAGTTTGAAGTAAAGCTAAAAAAGCCAAATGCAAAGAACGGGCCTGAAACGCTAGATATTAGGAAGCTTTCCAACAATAATATTAAACAACAGATGCAGGAGAATTTAAATACCGAAATATCAAAAATCCTTAAAAATAACAATGAACCGCTGGAAAAGTGGAGTGAAATTAAAGAAGAGATTAGGACTTCAAGCTCTAAGTTTTTACTACCTGACAAGAGAAAAAAGAAAGACTGGATGACTGCAGAAATCCTTGACATGATGGAAGAGAGACGGATATATAAAACTAAAGATACTGCCAAATACCGCGAAACCCATAGACGAATTAGAGCTGAGATAAGAAAATCTAAAGAGAAATGGTTCTCGGAGAGATGCGAAGAAATCGAACAGTGCGAAAAGGTATACGACTATCATAATATGCATAAGAAGATAAAGGAACTCACAACAAAGAAAAGCTACAATATTTTATCGAAAGGGCTATGCGATGATAATGGAAATCTACAACTAGACCCCGACAAAATAGTTAGAATCTGGGAAACTTATGTGGAACAACTGTTTAATGATGACCGTCCTAGTGGGTATACACTGAGCAATGATGATACTGGCCCTTCTATTCTAAAATCAGAAGTGGAGAATGCTATAAAGGGTCTTAAAAATAACAAAAGACCAGGCAACGATAACGTATACGGGGAAGTATTGAAAATGCTGTGCGAAACAAACAGTCAATTTCTAGACTCACTCGTCAGACTCTTTAACAATATTTATAACAGCAGGGAGTTTCCTGAAGACTGGCTAGAGTCAACTTTTGTTGCCATACCGAAAAAACCAAAAGCAAAGTCTTGTGATCAACATCGGATGATAAGTCTAAGTAACCACATTTCGAAGGCATACACCAAGGTTATTTACAACAGAATAAGCAAAAAATGCGAGGATAACATTGGAGATTCGCTGTTTGGGTTTCGGAATTCTCTTGGGACAAGAGAAGCACTTTTTAGTCTACAGGTACTTATCCAGCGCAGCAGAGATATGAACAAAGACGTGTACATATGCTTTATAGACTACGCAAAAGCATTCGATAACGTAAAGCACGAAAAGATAATTGAAATTCTCCATAAGATCGGAGTCGACTACAGAGACATTCGAACAATAGCGAGTCTCTATTGGGGCCAAACAGCTAAAGTGAAAGTAGGATCTACATTTACCAATAAAATTGAGATCAAGAAAGGGGTACGACAGGGCTGTATCTTGTCTCCTATTCTCTTTAATATATACTCAGAAGAAGTATTTAAGACAGCGCTGGAGGAAAGCACAGAAGGCATAAAGATAAACGGACAAATAATTAATAACATAAGGTATGCTGATGACACTGTGATTCTAGCAAGTAGCATGGAGGAACTGAGTTGCCTAATGAGTAAGATACAAAAAACAAGTGCACAATACGGACTCAGACTAAACCAAACATCACAAAAACCAAATGGATGTTAGTAAGCAAAACCCAACAACCACCACAACCACAGCAACTGATATTAGACGATGAAAGAATTGAACACGTGGATTCGTACATCTACTTGGGAACAACAGTTAACTCAAATTGGGATCAAGCGAAGGAAATACGTATAAGAGTAGAAAAGGCAAGAGCATCGTTCACTAGCATGAAGCAAATTTTCACCTCTAAAAGCCTCACCCTACCTCTCAAAATTCGATTTCTGAAATGTTATGTATTCCCGGTTTTGTTATATGGAATGGAGGCGTGGACAATGACCGCAACATTGATGAAAAAAGTAGAGGCCTTCGAAATGTGGGCTTACCGACGTATATTACGTATATCCTGGACTGAACACGTGACCAACGAAGAGGTACTACGCCGGATAGGTAAAGAGAGAGAGGTAGGAATAAGTATAAAGAAAAGAAAGTTGGAATACTTGGGTCACGTTATGAGACACAATAAATATAGAGTACTACAACTGATCGTCCAAGGGAAAATAGACAGCAGAAGGGGTCCAGGGAGGAGAAGACACTCGTGGCTCCAAAACTTGCGGCAATAATTCGGATTGTCATCTGCTGAACTATTCAGATCTGCCGCAAACAAAGTCAGAATAGCCATGTTGATTGCCAACGTTCGGAACGGACAAGGCACATGAAGAAGATAGAGGAATGTTGGATGCAATCATCATCTGGCATAAATCAAATTTAAATGCGTCTTCCTCCTTTTTTTTGAACTGCTTAAACTATCCCGCAGAGATATTTGGGCTAACTTAGAGGAATTTAATTTTTCCAAATTGCGTTTATGAAGTGGGGTTCCACAATGCTGGTCAATAAAGTACTTTTTCTACTTAAAATCTGAGAATTTAAAAAAAAATAATTAGAATTCTAAAACCGCTTTAGAATTTAGTTATGTGGTGAGACGAGAAAAAAAGAGAAAAAATAAAACTTACCGATTTGCCGCATGGTTTACAAAATGCTCCATCTCCTTCTAGAGAAAGTTCCGAATAAGGTGCGATCCATAGCCTTAATTTAGATGTCACACTTTTCACACAAATGTCTAAAACGTTTTAAAACGTGTTCTTTGCTTTTCGGTATACGCAACAAAACTAAACTAGGATATAGCAATTTGTGACTAAACTCGGATACAGTAACAGACTGTACAACTGATAATAAACTAATTAAGCTTAGGGATTTCCAAATAGTTAACCCTCAAGTCTCGATCAGGTACATTTTCCTAGAAATCTGTTATATAAACAAACCATTGATATTTTATTATTGACCCACAATTTTATTATAGAATGGTTTAGTAATAGAATATCATGGGTAGTACCATGAAATTTTAAAAAAGGCACAAATAGGCGGAATTTACGAAAAAAGGCAAAAAGTGCAAAAAACAATTATAATAGGCAAAATAGACAAAAAAGACATTTTGACTATAATCCTAGCTTTAGTTATGACGAATTTGATACCGTCCATGTTATCAGTTAGCAGTTCAGTCCGTGGGTTAAAATTCCATCATCGTTTTAATTTGTTGCTGCTAAACTTAAAGACTGACTGAGAGAAAAAACTATTGTAATAAATCTTCATGTGTTTATCAAAAACTTTTAGAAATGCTTAATAATTTAGTGAATATATGCTCCGTGTTAGTAAATAGTAAATATATGCTCACGTGTTAGTAAAAGAACCATTTACAGATTTTTAAGTAAAAGAACAAGGGAACATTACTGAGCCAAAAAGACATGAAGAAAATAATCAATGGAATGACTTTCATAAAAACGTTCTTCGGAGAAAACTTAATGTTCTATTTAAACAAGGAAGTTCCTACATTGGATACAATTTTAAAGGCAATGAGAGATGATAATTTTCCTCACTTTAATCGAGATAAGATATGGAAATTACTTAAAAAAATCGGTTTTTGCTATGAAAATCAAAGAAAATAAACCTATATTGAACAATACAGAAGAGATTGTTTTTTGGCGAAGGCAATATTTTAAAACGATAAAAAATTTAGGTTAAAAGGAAGATAAATTTTCTATTTAGATGAAACCTGACTAAACGAAAATCATACCGTTTCAAAAATATGTGTAGACGAAAATATTATAAGTACTCGACAAGTCTGTCTAAAAGGATATTCTACTGGTTTAAATGCTCCTGCAGGAAAGGTCGAAGATTAATAATCACGCACATTAGTAGCGAACATGGTTTTGTGGAGAATGGTTTATTTAAGTTCGTTTTAAAATCCACTAAATATTACCACGAAGAAATAAACTTATGTAAAGCTGTAACTTTACACTATCATGGATATCTGCATAAGGGTTTTAACTTACTTGGCAAAAGTACTAAAGTATATTGCTTTAAAAACAGGCAAGAGAATGTTTTTTTCCAAGAAGGAGATTTGGTGTATTGTAATGATATTTCAGCAGTTATGAACACTTAGATTCATTTTCACATTCATATACAAGAAGTGTAGCGTTTATTTATAGACACATCCAAAGTTAGCCTTAAGACTGTTCTATTGCATAACTGTAACCAATTCTCTTTGGTCCCTTTGGCCCATTCTGCAAATATGAAAGAGACATGGCAATATGAATCTGATTCTAGAAAATATTCAATATAATAGATGGAACTTATGTGGGGATCTTAAAGTAATTACTATGTTACTTGGCTTGTAGCTGGGTACACGAAAGTTTTGCTACTTGCTTTGTAAATAGGATAGCCAAGATCTCAAAAGCATTATAAAAAAGGATCATGGCCTAAACGTAAATCCCTTGGACCTGGTAAGAAAAATGTTGAAAACACACCTTTCGTTGACGCAAAAATGTATACTTGCCACCACTGCATATAAGGTAAGATTGATGAGAAACTTTATCACAGATATGAATGGATGACAAGGTTTTTTGTACTTAAAAGACTGGAGTATATATATGTATATATATATATACATATATATATATATATATATATATATATATATATATATATATATATATATATATATATATATATATATATATATATATATATATATATATAAGGTTCTTGAACTCCTAAGTGGAGCATAGAGCTTCAGTGAAAAGACTGGAGTAAGGGATTCGAAAATCAAAGAAGGCATTTTTTAGGTCAACAAGTATCATATTTTATAAAAGATAACAATTTCAAAAGCAGATTTAATAATAATTAAAAAAAAAGAGCATGGACATATTTAAAAAAATGTGGATAAAAACTTCTTGGGATACTATTAATAATGACAACTACAAGGAGGAATATGTCAATAATCTACTGATAGCCTACATGGATTTTGGGCTGCAATATGCATCTCCATTGCCTTGATTCTTACTTATACTTTTTCCCACAAAATCTTAGAGAGAGAGAGAGAAATGTTAGTGATGAATATTAAGAACTTTTCCATCAAAGTATTTCCTGTATGAAAAAACAATATCAAGGAAAATGGAGTAACTGACTACTGCTCAACACTTAAAAGAGATGTGCCAGAAGCAAAGCACTCAAGAAAATCACTTACAACCACCGTTCAATGTAGTAAACCCATATCTGTATAGCTGTAAATAGGTAAAAAAGTGTTATTTGTATTCGACTATCAAAAAAAACCACACGTGATAGAAAAAAAAACTATTATCATTTTTGGATTCAGTATAAAAAGTACTATAATGTGAATTATCGAGATCCCAATATCTGGGAGTAGATATACTTATACTATATAGACGTCAATATTAAAAATACGACTGCAGCCTTGAGATATGACAAGCGGATGCCCCATAATTAATACAAGAAGAAGAAGAGTGTCTTTGCTAATATTTTTAATGTTAAATAATTCAAATTTGTTCATTGTTCGTAGCATTCGTGATAGCTGAGTTTAAGGTGAACAGGTTATCGGCCTATTGCACCCGAGTCCAGTGCCAGGGCTGCTGGCTATAGCTTTTGAACGAGCTATGCTTTCTCCCTTCCTGGTCCGCCCTGACACTACCTTCCATTGGGGTTGGTTACCCCATCTCCAATAGGGTTGCTCAGGTTTACCGGGGTTCACCCGTGTGGTCAAGATCACACTTCTTGGAGGTAAGATTGAAAATGAAGTTAGACAAGGTGATGCCTTATCAACAACACTTTTTAATCTAACTTTAGAAGTTGTTGTTAGAAATCTATATATAAACGGCTGTATTAATACAAGATCAATGCAAATATGCGCATATGCGGATATGTCTCTACTTTTCCCTACCTAGGCTCACTAATAAATGACAACAACAACATCAGTTGAAGAAATACAAGCACGGATTCTTAGCGGTAATAAGTGCTTTTATGCATACAAAGACTTAATGAAAAGTAAGTTACTGAATCGTGAGTCTAAGCTTAGAATCTACAAAACAGTAATTAGACCAGTGGTCACATATGGATGTGAAACGTGGACCCTCTCAACCACTGAAGAAAATCAACTGAGAATATGTGAGCGCAAAATACTAAGGAAGATATTTGGAACAACCCAATGCAGCGATGGTTCGTGGAGAATTAAAATAAACCACGAGCTGGATGAACTAATGCAGAGCGCAGATATTGTTAGATTTGTAAAGTCACAAAGACAAAACTGGCTTGGTAACCTAGAAAGAATGCCAGATAATAGAGCTCTAAAAGTAGTCCAGAGATGGAAGCCCCATGGAAACAGAACAAGAGGAAGGTCCCGTAAAAGATGGATAGACGACGTAGAGAGGGATCTTAAAACCATGAACATCAGGCAGTGGTGAAGGAAAGTATCCGGCAGGGCAGAATGGAAGAACATTGTTAAGCAGACCAAGACTCACAAAGAGTTGTAGTGCCATTAGAAGAAGAAGAAGAAGAAGAAGAATTTATGTTATTCTATTGTTTTAACGATTATTACTTCATTTTTATCAGAGTACTCATATCTTAACACCCAATAAAACTAATTTTATATTGTACCGATTGCCAAAGCCATTTTAACGTAATACCAAAAAAAAAACTGAAAATATTGAAATGGGGTATTCTAATAAATATATATTGGCATTTTCAGTTGGAAAACTTAAAATAAATAGTAAAATGTACTGATAACAATAATCTTTATTCGTTTAAAGAATATTACAAACTTGACGGCAGCCTTCCCTCATTTTGAGAGTCGTATCTTTCGCAAATGAAATGAAAACGAACGTCACATGGTCTGTCATTCCATTGTAGCTTGTAATTTTCGTTAACTTTCCATACTTGTAAACATTTTTCTCCATTTGGATCGCTAGGTTGACCGCTTGACCATTTTGTGTAGTCTATTAAATCGCCATATGGGAACCATACCCACTTATTTCCGTCTAATAATCTTGTACCAGATGTCCAATATTCAAAACCCTTGCCTGAAACATAAAAATTTTTGTTTAAAAATCACTCATTAGTGTAGGAATAAACACTTATCAATTAGCAACAGAATAATATACCTGAAATTATGGCAATTCACGTTCACAACAGAAATAAGAACGACGCTAGCTCTAATATGAAACGTGTAAATAAAAATGATTTTTCTTTCAATTTAATAAAAAAATCGATCAACAATTGCGTTGTCATAACTGACAACATCCCCTTCATATTAATTTTATACATAATATTTAAATGACATTTAAATTTAAATGAGGTTGATCAACTGCTTAATATACCCGATACTGACGAACAGATGGGAATCTTGGACCCTACGACAAGCACAAAGAAGAAACATGGACGCCACTAAAATGTTCTGTTGAAGAAGAATATTAAAAATTCCGTGGACCGATTACAGGACAAATATTTCAATTTAGAATGAACTAGAAGTTTGTCTTTTTAAAGACGAATTACATTCTATGATTTTTTTCTGACGGATATTCTCAAGTTAAAGTTGATTTGATGTAATCTAATGGATTGTCTTACAAGTAAAGTCGTCCCAGGAACGCAACTCAACAATATTGGCAATATTATTTTAAAGTGGTCTACTTTAAAATGTATTGTCTGATATTTAAAATGTATTGCATGTCTGAATTGTCAATATAAATGAGTCAGATAAATTTTTTACCAAGTAACAAAAAAACAAAATTTGTTTAAATTACTAATGTTTGTATTTTGAGAACGATTTCCGAAGTGGAAATTGAAACGTCAATAAACGTACTTTAACCTTTAATTGTGGCTTATTCCGATTTAAATAGTAATTAGAAAAAAGAATGGTATAACCATAAAAGCAGAATGGGGAAGGCACTTATCGTCAAAATAGCAAGAGATAAGATATAATTGGTTATAAAGAGGAAGAAGAATAATCATAAGAAGAATATATTTATTACAGAATTTGTGATAAAAATGACTAATTGCCGGTAATAAACTTTCCTCTAATTTTTCGAAACTATCGAAAAAATCATAACAAAATACTCTTTTACAAGTTAACAAATTAAATGCATTATCATCCAAACTACAACATTCTTGTTACTTTTCATTGCACATTCGCTTTTGGCTTGCATATGAGTACATTTGACTAAATACTTACTGGCTTCTCTTATATATCTGTAAATTACTTCATTTTCTTCATAAGAGTTGATGGTTAGTAGCTGCATATGCATTTGATTGCAAAAGGATAGTGCTCCAAACCAAGTAGCCTAAAAAGAATATGAAAAGCATTTATATTAATTAAAAATAAATTTAAAAATTAATTAAATTAAATTAAAAAAAATAACTGGTATATAAAACGTAAAATAATGCACGTTCTTTTCACATATTTGCAAATAAAGTTTCAGCTAATATCTTAGAAATTATTTAATGGAATATTGTCCCTTAAATGGCTTACTAACAAAATGGCCTAAAAGTGATTTAATAAAAAAAACAAAGTGTATCAAAAACAAAGTATAATTTGTATCTTTTGGTAAAATGGATCCGCGTCAAGAACCAAGGGACCATTTTGGGAATTCGAGATAAAGCATATAGTTCAATCCGATACACCAGCGTATCCAGCGTCTAAGTATCAATTTATAATTTTAAACTATTACGGTAACTTTTTTGCTTTTTGGGCAGAGCCTAAACAATTCACAGCTAGATCATTTTCAGAGAAGTTATTCCTTGTTTATATAAAGTATTAAGTAATGTAAACTTTTCTTGCAACATCAACAAAGCGACAGGTGAAGCATTTTTATATTTGGAATTAATTCTGTCGCTAAATCAATTCTAGCGCTATGTTGGTGTTGCAAGAAGAAGTTTACGTGAGAAAATGCTGCATTTGTACAAAGAACAATATTCAACTAACTACTGAAGTCTGTATTATGTATATAGTTAACAATATAATTTAGTTAAAAATAGTGAAATACCTGGAAGCTGGAGCCTATCCAGTAGCTTTTATTTCCCCAATGTCTGAGAGGAATAACTGGTGACTGGTAATCACGGAAAACCTCTTCCCAGTTTGGCACTGAAAAGTATAAAATATTTAAGATATTTTTGTGATGAAATAATAACACATAACTTTAAGTTATTGCCATATTAACTGTTTTCTGGACAATAAACATTATCCCAAAGCAAGTTCCTTCTAGTAACAGAATGCGAGCAGTAATACACAAGCTGGTATGATTGAAGTAGCGATTATGACCTGTACACAATAACGTAAGCGGGTGTAGAGAAATGCCGCATCAGTTCATTGCATTAGTAAATACTTGAATACATCTATATTTATTTAAATATTTGTCATTTGAACTTTTGTCAAAACATGTAAAGCTTAAAAATATTACAATTGAAATACTAAAATACTACCTGAAATAAATGTCAACCAAAACACAAGAAGCATACCATAATTACAAGATAATTAGAAACTTAACACATGCACTTGTAAGAGAAATAAAAAATGATCACTGGGAACGCTTTTCGAAAGAAATGGAACATGATTTTTACGGTTGTGTGTTTGTCCTTGAATTTCCTGACTGTGGACTTAATCCATTAGCCGAACTTATTTTTGCTCTACAGATATTTATATCACATATTACTATTAAAATAAGATTTTGTATTTTAAAGATATACCTACCTAGATTCTATAACAATAAATGGATAATTTAATCTTCAGCTACAATCATACAATATTACACATTTATGTAGATATATCTATATCATAAAATATATTCTAGTCATATATATATATATATATATATATATATATATATATATATATATATATATTGTGACGATTGGGGTTTATAGAAAATAATTTATAAGTTATATACTACATAATATTAGATATTTGGTTGTTTTAAATAAATTATATACTAGAGAATTTTATAAAAATTCATTTATGTGAGAGCATTTTTAATAAATTAGCATATAATAAGTGTAAAAAGTTGTATTTTAATGTTGTAAATATATTTAAGTGAGCCATGTGCCTAGGCAACCAACTATACAGTAAGTAATTGACAGATAGAAATTAATCATAAGGGAATATAAAGTGGGGTTACAATAATATATTGTTTGAAATGTGTATTTTATTAAATTAGAGTGTTAGTTACTAATTTGAATGTTTATTCTGATCTGAAAAGCCTAAATGTCAACAAAATTATCAATGGAACATTAACGAATTCTCCAGAGTGCAGAGTGTGACCATTGTTTACGGTCGAACATTCTGGAATAATGATTATGGCGGTGGATCGAACAGATATTTTTTTCGAGAACATCTATATAGAAGTTAATAGAACGAATGGAACATGATCTCTTACCAGATGGTTCTAGAATATCCAAAAAGATATAAATACCCGTGATTTGGTGGATTCAAGATGGCAGTTTTAGTCAGAAGTCAGGCCAGTTTATTATGAAAGTTAGTAGACAATTAGTTAGTGAAGTCAATTGTTCACAGTTTTAGTAAGTCAGTCAAGCAGTTTAATAAGAAATATGAAAGTTAGTTGGAGATAGTCCAATTGCTTAATATAGTGAGTTAAATGAAGATTAAAAATTATGCATATATTTAATGCACATTTATAATTATAC
The DNA here is from genome assembly GCF_040954645.1 of Diabrotica undecimpunctata. Taxonomy (NCBI): domain Eukaryota; kingdom Metazoa; phylum Arthropoda; class Insecta; order Coleoptera; family Chrysomelidae; genus Diabrotica; species Diabrotica undecimpunctata. Next base: position 32,582,805 of record NC_092808.1, read on the forward strand.
ACAAATAATTATTGAAGATTATAAAAGTATATTAGAAGAATATTGGATGGACATTGGAAGGAATTAAAATTATATTATGATTGGAGATTAGTATAAATCAACTTATAATAATTGGATATTGGTATATTGAAAAGAAGAATAAATATAAATGGTGTTTGCTGGTTTGCTTGGTGGTGTAGAAATGCTGGTGAAGAAAACTATATCTTAAATTGGTAGAAGCTGATAATTGGAAAAAGTAATTTCACAAAAACAAGGATAACCGAAGTACGAAGACATTCAGTGGTGATTAGAATCTATATAGTGGAAAACAGTTCATTTAGGCATTCAGTGAAAGAAAGGTACAAAATTTTGTTAATATAATTTAGTTAGTGTTATAACAATTTCAATTTTGAAGATAGTTTGTTTAAATTTAACATTGTCTATAGAATTTAATTAGTTTTATAAGAACATCAATTTAAAGATAGTTTATTTTAAATTTACATTGGCTAGGTTAGATATATATGTGTGTTTCATAATAGTTATAATAAAGATAATTTAAAAAAAGTACTTACAAACTAATTCTTTGAGAACCGCGATAAAAACCCTATATATTATTAAAAATACTCATTGCTCATCATTCAAACAAAAAACACATCATAACAATATATATTTTGTTTTTTAATTACATTATAAGGATCTCATATCCCCGTTCGTCTAAACTAGATAATATTGTTTTTAGATTAAAAGGTCTTGTAATATTGGTTTCTCTATATACTTGATTCATGAATTGATTTATTTCTATTATCTTTAGTCTACAGTTTAGTATCATGTGTTCTGCAGATCCTAACTCACCATATTCACAAAGATTACTATCACTAAGACCTATTTTAAATTTGTGTTCTGGAACTAGGCAGTGTCCAAATCTAAGTCTGCATAAATGTATGAAACAACGATTTTTGCGCCGTGGTAATGATTAAACCATGATTTAGCTGGAATATTAATTGTATTTTTTTGTAGAATAGCCCTTTAGTTGAGTTATTATACCATTGTTGCCAGGTTTTGGTTTTATTCCTGGTAATATTAGCGTAAACATCATTTAATGTTAATTTATATTCACTTTCATTTTCTTGTTCGGTGACCTTCTTAGCTAAAGTATCTACTATTTCATTGTGTTTAAGATTAGTGTGAGCTTTTACCCAACAAAATGATATTTGTTTGCCCTTAGCCTTAAGTGCGATATATGCTTTAATAATGTCAATATATATGTAGTTTGATATGCCCTTCAAATTTTCCAGTTTAAGTAAAGCACTTTTGCTGTCTCTAAGGATTAGAAATTTCTCTTCGTTATTGTTTATACTGCTTATATACTGCATTGCTCTCAGTATTACAATAAGTTCTGCTGAAAATGTTGTAAAATTTTCATTAAGTCGTATACCCTCTTTATACCTTGTCCTAGGGTCCCACACGGCAGCGGCCACTCTTGAATTTTAATTATTTTTATTTTGTTTTATATGATTTTTACGGTTTTTAAAAGGAAATATGACGCTTCATAAGGGGTCAAAGAACGAAGATAAATGAACTAATAAAACCAAAACACATAGAAAAAGATACATGGATTGACTACCTATAAGTTCTATGCAGAGGACGAACAAACGACGCTAAAAGCGGAAAAACCAGAAATTACCACAAATGAAAAACCTTATATAAATGTACAGGAAGTTCGGAATATATTTGAAAACCTGAAGAACAGAAAAGCAGCAGGTTAAAAAGAGGATTCCAAAGGAATTACTGAAATATTGTAAAGCAGAAATGACAGAACAGTTAACAACATTAATTATTAAAATTGTAAAACACAACAAAATATCGGAAGAATGAAGAACGAGCGAACCAATTCTACTATTCAAAAAACGAGATAAAAACAGGCAGAAAACTACAGAGGTATAAAATTGTTAAATACTACGCTAAATCTTACAACTTTACAAAAAACATTTTACGCCAAATGACCGAAAATGCTGAATGAATACAAACTGAAGAACTCGAAAAACCTTATCAACTAGAACTTCATGTAAAAAAATTAATAAAAAATGAAGTAAAAAAATCGGTTGCCTGTAAAGTCGGTTTTACGGGCGAAGATTTTACGTGACAACGTCTTTTTCTCGGTAGAATATTTATTGATATGAATATTATTAAATTGCACAATAGGAACAAGGAATTGAATGTAAATAAGAATTGCACAAATTTTAACTATAGAAATATATTTTGTTTACTAAAACATTGTACATGTAAACTTAAACTTAACTTATTTCTATTTGAGTGATTTTGTTGAGGATAGGACGATGATAGGAGAAATATGAAATGAAAGGAAGTGTTTCTGCTGTAATGTGTCTTGAACGCCAAGAACGCTCGAGAAAGACAGAGACACAAGCACGGAAGCACGCACCGATTCAACGCGCCTAATTCTCTAGTGCTGCGCGCGCAGCGGACCGATCATGTTTGAGTGGGAGAGAGACGCAAGGCATTCGCCGGTCCGGCGGGCCTCTCTCTCGTTCGTTGACTCACTGTAACAGACGTGAGCGGGCGTTACACTTTTTCATGAATGACTCCGAGCCACAACCTAATTTAAGACGTTGTCACGTCAAAATATTGTAGACCACAACATCAAGCCAAAAAAGGCCCCAGGATACGACCTTATTACTGGAAAAACTCTGCAGCAATTCCTAGAAATACTTCCAATTTCTGACACAGTTGTTTAACTCTATAATAAGATTAGGTCATTTCCCACCACAATGGAAATTAGCGCAGATAACAGTGATATTAAAGCCAGGACAAGCTTCTTTTCCTGGCTTTAAAGAATGCATTAGTCTTGTTCCAGTGGTTTTTGAAAGGCTGACACTAGGCTAATGCCTTAAGTCGAAAATAAAAATCTAATACCATCACACCAATTTGGGGGAGTTCGGCCCTGATAGCGATCAAATCTACAACGTTATCAGCTGTCCCGAAATATAGTCATTTTAAATGGTAAAAACAAATCATAATTTAATATTTTATACCTCTACGACAAATTTAAGTGCATTAGTTAGTGCTGACAATATTATCTCAAGTGAGTAGCACTTCTTTTCGTATTATTTTTGTAACAATAACAAAATAACCTTTAAATAATACCTACGTAAAGAGATAACAAAAATTCCAGTTGGGTCTTGACCAGTTTTTTGGACCGGCCACAGGACCGGCTCAACTTCTGATCAAGAAAATTAATTAAAATGACTTCATACAACAATAATACTACACACAACTCCGTTAAACGCAATTACTCAGATGTCGTAAATTATTTTAAACATCCAACAAAACAACAAGCAATAGTCATTTCTAGCATTGAAGGCACAAAAATCCATGATTACGTCGTAGCTGTTGGATCACTGGTGGGTCCAATTAATGTTCTTTTTGCCTCAAGAATTGCTAACAATAGGATATGCATATATCTCTCTTCAAAAAACACTGTTGATGCTCTTCTTCATTCTCATAAATATATCGAAATAAATGAATGTCAAGTCGAAGTAAGAAGATTAATTTCTCCAGCCCAGAGACTTCTAATATCTAATGCATGTCCTACAATCCCGAACGAAATAATTGAAGAAGAATTACAAAAACTTGGTATTCACACTGTATCTAAAATGACTTTTCTTCGAGTAGGTATGTCTGAAAGTGAGTACAGTCATGTTCTGAGCTTTAGAAGGCAATCATTCATTACACCCCTGGAAAATATGTCTATTCCTGACTCTTTTACCATAACTCATGATAATACTTCCTACCGAGTATTTCTCTTCATAGACGGATTCAGTTGCTCCAAATGTAAAACCATTGGTCATCAAGAATCAGAATGCGCTAACATTTCAAACCAAACTAATTCAACTACCCTCTTAGATTCAACTCAAACCACATCAACATTATCTAAACATCATCAACCTAATGATACCCTTTCAACTCCCCTCTCAAATTCAACTCTAATCACATCGTCATTATCTAATCCTAATGAACCTAATGATAAAATATCTCAATCTATGGAAACCGACCTCATCCAAAACATATCTAAAGATAATCCAAACACTTCGTCTTCTTCTTCCAAAACAACATCACCGGCTGTAAATAGCACTGAAAATACTACGGAAACCGACATCATCCAAAACATATCTAAAGATAATTCAAACACCTCGTCTTCTTCTTCCAAAACAACAGCACCAGCTGTAAATAACACTGAAAATACTACGACACCAGAAACATCAATAACCTTAAATAATGCAGTCAATTCTAAACAGCTAAAAAGACATAGCATATCATCTCCTGAAATTAACGATGACAACCCAAAAACCGACTCATCCGTTTTTAATACCCCTAAACAAAATAAACCAAAAAAGAAACCCAAAACTTCTTCCAAAACCCCCCGCGAAGATGTCATCCACTCCCTAGAATCCATCAAAGACAAAATCGAAAATAGATCACCTCCATTTATACTAAATTTTAATGAAATATGTGATTTTATGGAAAATGTTTTAAACTCTCATAACCCTGAATTAACTTCTAAAGATTACTCCAATGAACCAGAGGAACTAATTCAAATCCTTAATTTTGTTTATTGTTACACCCAAAATTCTAGGTTAAGAAATAATATCACCCGACTAAAGAAAAAAATAAACCCTAACCCTTCTTCAGCTGACGAAACTGACGAATCGTCACTAGTTGAAAAATAATTAACGGATGACTAATTCATTTATAGTGCAATGGAACATAAATGGGTTTTATACCCATTATGAACAGTTAAAACTACTAATCGGCGAGCTTTCCCCTTTAATTCTTTGTCTTCAAGAAACCCACTTTAAACAAAATAACATAAATTTAAAAAATTTTCAATGTTTTAATAAAAATCGAATAGCTCAACAAGCTAGTGGTGGAGTAGCTATTTTCACCAGAACTGATTTGGAAGCTAAACCGATCGCGCTAAGTACTAATCTTGAAGCTGTAGCAGTCTCTATTACCTATCATAAAAAGATTAACATATGTAACATTTATTTACCACACCCTAGTAATCTAGATATGCACGAATTAAATAATCTTATAGACCAAATTCCACATCCTAAATTAATTTTAGGAGATATGAACTGCCACCACCCGGCATGGGGAAGTCACAAAACTGATAAATACGGTAACTTATTGAAAAACCTAATTGATTGTTCTGATTTATTGTTACTTAATACAGGGAATCCAACTAGATTTAATTCTTATAACGGTTCATTTTCCGCCATTGATATATCCTTATGCAGTCAATCACTCTCAACTACATTGTCATGGAACACTTTGAACTCATTATATAATAGTGACCACTTTCCAATTTCTATAACATCAGATCACATTCATCCCATTGATTTCCCAATATATCAGTCCTGGAAATTAAAAAATGCAAATTGGGCATCCTATCAATCCTATATCAATAATAAACTTGAAAACTTCCATTTAACCAATGATATAAACTATGATATTACCTCTTTAAATAATATTATTATAGAAGCAGCTTTAGAAAATATAGGAAAGACAAAACCCTGTAAAAGGCAACCCGTACCTTGGTGGAATAGTGAAATTGCAAAAGCACTCTCATCTTGTAAACATGCCTTTAATAAACTTAAAAAACATAATACAGACGAAAACTTACTTAATTTTAAAAAACTCAGAGCTGAATCAAGATATCTTATGAAAAAAAGCAAAAAAGATACTTGGAAAGACTACGTATCGTCCATAAATTCATCAACACCTTCACAGGTTATTTGGTCTAAAATTCGGAAACTTAAAGGTACCAACTCCTTTAGGCATATCAATGCACTAACATATAATAATGAGATCATCACCTGTAAAAAAGCTATTGGTGAAACTTTAGCCGAAGTCTACCAAGAAAATTCTAGCGACCAAAATATAACGCCGGAATTCTTATTACATAAGCAAAATATAGAATCATTCGAAATCGTTGATAAGGAATCTGGTGATCCATTAAATGCTACCATAACTCTTCAAGAACTAGAATACTCTATTGTAAAAACTCCAAAAACACATCCCCAGGACATGATGATATTCCACCAATATTCATAAAACACCTACCTTTCAGAGCAAAAATAATATTGTTAGATTTATTCAATACCTGTTTTTTAAATCATAAATTTCCAAAACTCTGGTCTCAGTCAATAACTATTCCCATTATTAAACCCAATAAACCCAAAGATATACCCTCATCGTACCGTCCTATTTCTTTCACCTGCAGCATGTGCAAAATACTGGAAAAAATTCTAAATCTCCGTCTAACATGGTATTTAGAAACAAAAGATCTCCTTACCCCATTTCAGAGTGGTTTTCGCAAGGGACGGTCTACATTAGATAATCATATTTCACTGCAAACCTCAATCAATGAAGCCTTTGCAAACAATCAGAAGTTGATTGCAATATTTTTTGACATAACCCAGGCTTTTGATAGGACATGGAAACACTCTATATTAGCAACACTTAATAATTATGGAATTCAAGGTAACATGCTTGCTTTTATAAAAAATTTTTTAAGTAATCGTTCTATACAAGTTAGAATAAATGGAATCATAAGTTCTCCAAAAACGCTAGATAATGGAATCCCTCAAGGATCCATTTTAAGTCCAACCCTATTTTTAGTGGCTTTTAATAGCATCATAAATGTAATCAGAGCTCCTATTAAAGCTAGCATTTACGCGGATGATATTGTTATTTACACCAAATCTAATAACCTAGTTTCAGCAACAAATATATTACAACTTATGTTAAATCGACTTCAAAATTGGGCATTACAAACCGGATTCAATTTTTCTACAGAAAAAACTCAATACGTAATTTTTAGTAAAAATAACACTCACCATACAATTAATTTAAGATTAAATGATTTACCTATAAAACAGTCAACAGAAGTAAGTTTTTTAGGCCTAACTTTCGATAAAAAATTAAATTGGAATGTGCATATTAATAAATTACAACAAGCATGCCAAAACCGGTTAAACATACTTAAAATGTTATCTAATAAATTTTGGGGTGCCGACTGTAAAACATTAATTAACCTTTACAAATCACTTATTAGAAGTAAATTAGATTACGGTTGCATATCTTACGGTGCTGCAAGCAAAACTGCTTTAAAAAAACTAAATAGCATACAATCTACAGCTTTGAGATTAGCACTGGGTGCCTTCAGAACTAGTCCTATTAGTAGCTTACAAGTTTTAGCGAGAGAACCACCTCTATATATTAGACGCCAACAACTATCCCTAAACTATATAGGGAAAATATCAGCACAGAAACAACATCCAGTATTCTCCCAAATTTGCCATCCGAATATTGGTTCTACAAAACCAACTAAAAATAGTACTCCCCTTATAGAACGAATAAAATCTTCTAACTTTGATATGGATAAGCTAAATCGATCTCTACAAGTCAGTGTAAAGTTTCCTCCATGGATAATCCAACCACTTACCATTGATTTAACCCTCACAAAATACCCCAAATCAACTACAAATCCGATTTTCATTAAACACTTGTACTCCGAAGTGATATCTCATTATCCTAATCATCTCCAAATTTTCAGTGATGCCTCTAAAGCTCATGACGGACATGCTGCTGCATACTACTGTAAATACACTACTCACACTATATCCATACCTACAAATTGCTGCATCCTCACAGGCGAGACCACAGCCATTTTGGAAGCCTTAATTTTCTTCAAAACGCGTAGTGAGAATAAATGTGTCATTATCACTGACTCATTAAATGCTCTATTAGGTGTAAAACAAATATACCCTACAAATCCAATATTTCGGGCTATAAAAAATGAGATAAATGTAATCCAATCAACTCGAAAAGAAGTAGCATTTATCTGGGTACCGTCGCATGTAGGAATAGCTGGAAATGAGAAAGTGGACAACCTAGCAAACACAAGTCGAATAAACTCACAATACACAACCAAATCAAGAAATTACCCCTACTCCGATCTTAAAAGCCTAATTAAAGACCACTGTATGAACATATGGCAAGACTACTGGAAAGATTCAGGAACCAAACTATATGAGATTTATCCCCTTGTGAAGACCATCTTGAATAATCCATCCAATAGAAGGGATCAAGTAATAATTAACCGACTAAGAATTGGACACACTGCACTGACCCATAGATTCTTAATCAACAAAGAACCTTCTCCAACCTGCAGAAACTGTTCTCTCCCATTAACGGTGAAGCATATTCTGACTGACTGCCAGTACCACGAAGAAACAAGAAGAAAATATGGAATCTCAGATGACATCAAAACCACCTTAACCATAAACACTGAACATGTAATAAATTATTTAAAAGATTTACGTTTATATACATATATTTAATGTAAATAAAATGAACTTTTGTGTACGTTACTCCACTAATAACCCTTCGTGGTTGATGTGGATTATATGTTTTTTTTTTTCTAAATAAAAAAAAAAAAAAAACCAATTTGGGTTCATAAAACAACATTCAACGATACAACAGGTACATAGAGTTATAGAGGGAATCGATGAAGACTTTTTAAAAATAATCGGTACTGCTCAGTGGCATTCCTGGACATTAGCCAGACATTTGATTAAATCTGACATAAAGATCTCTTATGTAAATTGAAACAGAATTTACCAAAAATTCTAGAACCCTTACTATACCTTTTATTCACTGCTGAACTACCGAAGATACAAATAAGACCACAGTCACTTTTACAGATGATACGGCAATACTATCGTCTAACAAAAATCATAAAATAACTTATAGAAATTCTACAAAACATCTTATTAAATAAAACACAGTAATGGATGACAATATGTAGAGTTAAATCAAATGAAAATAAATCACTACACCTAACATTTACCACGCGTAGGGAAACATGTCCGACTTTAATCTTACACGGTAAAGGAATCCCACAAGGTGATAAAGTCAAATATCTAGGTATGTAAGATAGAAGATTAAACTAAAAAAAGCATATATTTACTAAGTGAAAACAAGTGGGTGGGTCATAACTTGAGGAACATGTAAAATCCAAACATTAATCAACAAATCCATCCTGAAACCAATTTGAACTTATGGATTATCATTATGAGGAACCGCCGCACATTCCAATATTGAAAAACTGTATAATACTGTATATAACTGTATATACATGATAGTACAAATTTCGTAACTAAATTTTAAAATGTATTTTGTTCATTATTTTATATGTTATATTTTATATGTGTGTTATTAATGTTGAGTGTCATAGCTTTATATAAATAATCTCAACGACTAGTAAATTGCACTAACAATTGATATATTGTAAATATTTACACATTCTTCTAATCACAGTGTCTTGAAGAAGGAATAAAAAAATTCCGAAAGCTAGCCAAAAGTCAAAACAGTGTTTCTGTAACATCCCGGCCAAACTTTCTGACTGCAGCCCTAATAAACTGTGTTGTTTGTTTATATCGACAGTCAATAATATCCAGTATTTCTTATTATATATATATATATATATATATATATATATATATATATATATATATATATATATATATATATAATATATAAATAAACTGTGTTGTTTGTATATCGACAGTCAATAATATCCAGTATTTCTTATTATATATACATATATATATATATATATATATATATAAATACGTTCAAATTATCGGGTAAAGTGGTCTGTAATAAAAATCTTTCTTTTTTCTAAAGTACTCAATATTTCGCCATTTATTTAAAAGCTTCCTCAGGAGTAAACTAAAAACAATTTGAACATTACAAAAAATGGCGTACAAATACATTTTAAAACACTCACAGAATTTAAAAGATTTCGCAAATAAAAACTGACATTGAAGTATTTGAAATATTGAATGTCAAGATTAAATTGTCTTAAGCACGTTCGTTACAGCTATACGATAAAAAATTAAAATTATTTTAAATGTAAAAATAAAAATAACAATAAAAGAAAAGTTAGAAGAATAATATTTATTTGATGAATTATTAAGGTTAGTTGTTATTAAGATGAATGTTGGCTATTTTTAATATTTATAAATTTTGTTCAATATGTTACAATATATGTTACTTAACTGTCCAGTGTACGTTTTATAATTTAAAGTGTTTTTATTTTTGTTAATGTAATACATTTCAAGAAATAATCTACTTTTGTAGTTATCAGTCTGTGCCAAAATATGAGCTTTGTTATAGTCTAGCATATGACCAGTGTTTTCATAGTGCTCAACCACTGCGCAAGTATTTTTTCTCAAGCGGCAATCACTTTTAATACACAATACCTGTGTGATGCGTTGTTTTAGCCATTGTGATGTTTGACCAATATAGCTATTTTGACATCCTAAACACGGTATTTCATAAACGACATTACTTTTATATAAGGTTGGTACGGGTCTTTGATTTTTGAAAATAGTTGTTTGCTGTTCATGGTATTATATTTAGCTATACTAATATTAGGAACATTTTTGAATATGGATATGACAGAATGAGTTAGACCATTAATAAAGGGAAGTTTTTTTATATTTGATTGATTTGTTATTAGAAACATGGACGGGACCGTCAAAGAAATTAGTGCTGTAAATCAGCTTTTTTAAAATTTGTTTAGGATACCCGTTGTTACGAAAAATTTTGTATATTATGTTCAGATTTTTTTGTAAAAAGTTGTCATCAACAATGGACATTATCCTGTTTTTCATACCTAGTACGGTATTAGATTTTTGACGGGTGGTATGGCTTGAATAGTAATTTATATACCTGCCTGATGCTGTCGGCTTTTGGTACCAATCCAATGTCAAAATCAAAAGCCGACAGCATCAGGCAGGTATATAAATTACTATTCAAACCATACCACTCGTCAGAAATATAATACCGTACTAGGTATGAAAAACAGGATAATGTCCATTGTTGATGACAACTTTTTACAAAAAATTCTGAACATAATATACAAAATTTTTCGTAACAACGAATATCCTAAACAAATTTAAAAAAAACTGATTTACAGCACTAATTTCTATGACAATCCTGTCCATGATTCTAATAACAAATCAATCAAATATAAAAAACTTCCCTTTATTAATGGTCTAACTCATTATGTCATATCCATATTCAAAAATGTTCCAAATATTAGTATAGCTAAATATAATACCATGAACAGCAAACAACTATTTTCAAAAATTAAAGACCCAGTACCAACCTTATATAAAAGTAATGTCGTTTATGAAATACCGTGTTTAGGATGTCAAAACATCACAATGGCTAAAACAACGCATCACACAACATAAAAGTGATTGCCGCTTGAGAAAAAATACTTGCGCAGTGGTTGAGCACTATGAAAACACTGGTCATATGCTAGACTATAACAAAGCTCATATTTTATCACAGACTGATAACTACAAAAGTAGATTATTTCTTGAAATGTATTACATTAACAAAAATAAAAACACTTTAAATTATAAAACGGACACTGGACAGTTAAGTAACATAATATGTTACTTAACTGTCCAGTACAATATATTATATTGTAACATATTGAACAAAATTTATAAATATTAAAAATAGCCAACATTCATCTTAATAACAACTAACCTTAATAATTCATCAAATAAATATTATTCTTCTAAATTTTCTTTTATTGTTATTTTTATTTTTACATTTGAAATAATTTTAATTTTTTATCGTATAGCTGTAACGAACGGGCTTAAGACAATTTAATCTTGACATTCAATATTTCAAATACTTCAATGTCAGTTTTTATTTGCGAAATCTTTTAAATTCTGTGAGTGTTTTAAAATGTAATTTGTACGCCATTTTTTGTAATGTTCAAATTGTTTTTAGTTTACTCCTGAGGAAGCTTTTAAATAAATGGCGAAATATTGAGTAATTTAGAAAAAAGAAAGATTTTTATTACAGACCACTTTACCCGATAATTTGAACGTATTTATAAATTATTTTTTGGTCGAAATAATCACTTCTAATATATATATAAACTATCAATATAAATACGCTACTAAACTTTTAAAAACAAATAATATAATAAATAAAAAAGACTTACCCTTACGAGATGTTACGAGGGTGCTACCAACAACGGTCAACAGTATGACCGAATTTAAATTGAATAAGACCATGTTCACTGAGAAAATATGTTACGATATCCATTTTAAGTTATATATATACATGACAGGCCTACCGCAAATCCTGATTATGAGGATAACGTGTCTGAGAACATACTGTTAACTAAATTCATCAAAACATTTGCGGTTTTGTATCAATGTGTCCATGTGTAAATATTTTTGATTTTATGAAATTCATATTAGTTTCTTTAAAATATTAATTTTTGATACACGGAATGAAGTTAAAACTAGGAAAAACGTATGTATTATCTATCCCAAAATAGTAAATCTACAGTGTAATTGACATTCCAGATGTATTTGAGAAGAAATATGGCTAACAAACTAACAAACAAAAAATTTCTGAAACTAAGTTAGGGAGGAACTACGCGAAGAAATTCGCTCAATTTTTAACATAAGTAAACGAATTAGAATCACTAGAGCACATAGTTTTTTATGTCTAACTCTTTAGTGTTTTATTATAATAAGCCAGAGACAATGTCATCGAATTTTGTAAGTGTTGGTCGATGAATGTAAAAGATGGAAGAAATCTACCAAAGAATATATTCACATAGCTTCAACTGAAGTGATAAAATTATGTAATGAATCGATGGACAGAGTTGAAAAGCTGGACTCCCTAATAAGTATTTGTAGAAAATTTATAAGAAATAAAAACATAGCATGTACAAATTTTTGAGTGGAATATAAAGAAAAATAATGAATGTTGCCAAACAAACGAAGTCACGGATTTGATTAGTTTTATAATGTATATTGCAAAATTCCTATACTTACTGGAATACCAATAAAAAATAGAACGTTCTAGCATTTGCATTTACCAAGGTGCAACACCACGTTAAGTCACCATGTTACAATAGTTTTTTTTTTCAAATAATTGTGGCTTTATGAATAAAACATTTATTTTCTTAACTCTTTAAACAAATTTTATATATACAGTCGACTCTCGTTAATTCTAAACTCGAGGGATTCTTAAAATTACGAATTATTGAGGGTTTAAAATATCAAATAGTTCGAAATTTGTGAGAGAAAATAAATAAAACTTCGAATTACTAAGTGTTGGTCAATTATTATTTATTAACTGCTATTCTATTCTATAACGATGACAAAAGTTTCGAGGTACATTCGTGTACATACATGTATGTATTCATAATGTGGAATAATCAATCTTTCGAAAGAACTGCATTATACTGGTTTGCTTCTAAGCACATTGCTGCTGCTCAGACTACTTAATAATTTTTTTAAGAGAAAATGTGCCTGACGTGCTTTTTCATCACTTTAGTTTTTGTAAACAGAAGGTTTGTAAGGTATTGAATGAGGATATTGCTTCCTTAACTGACACCTCTGCCAAAGGTTTTAATGTATCGTACTCATCTTCACGGTTTTTTTTATTCGTATATGTCGCAGATAAAATTTCGCCATCGGTTAGTGAACCTGAGACAGCAACATCTTCATCCACTTGAACAAAGTCAGGAAAAATCACACCGCTGATGTCAACTAATGGTTATATTGCTGGTTTTTCATCATCCATAAGTATTGGAAGATTTTCCTGATCTTCTTTTAAGAAACCAGATTTTTTGAAGCAGTTGTTAATCAGTAAAATAGCTGTCAGAGCCGTGATATTTGCAGTTAGCTGCTTGTCAAGAGATTCTAAAACGCGCTTAACAATTTCTTTGTCATGAACGTCTCAAAATTATGGATGATCTCTTGGTCCAATGGTTGCAATTTGGAAGTTGTATTTGGCAGAAAGAAGTAGAGTTGCACGTTGGACAATGTAGGAGGACTGTTCTGGACAGTTTAATTGTCTGAAATTAGTAAAATTTTCCGCTTTTACCATTTCATGTCCCCATTAACTGTTAAAAGCCAATTGTTAAAAAGTTCTGTCGTCTTCCAAGCTTTTTTGTTAGCACGATAATCCGTAGGAAACGATTTCACACCTTCGAAACATCGCGGTTTCATTGCTTTTCCTATCACTAAGGGTATAAGTTTTTTCGATCCGTCCATATTTACTGCAAGTAAATCTGTCAACCTCTCTTTACTATGTTTTTCCCCATGACATTTTTCATCTTTAAAAGTAAGCGCCTTGTCTGATAAACATATGAAAAATAGGCCAGTTTCATCAGTATTAAAAATGTCTCGGGCATCATAGTTTTCAACCAATGTCTTCAATTTACCGTGCCAATCTAAGCAAACTGCATCATCAACACTTTCACTTTCCCCACAAACTTTTTTAAACACAACTTCATTTCTCTTGTTAAAATTTGTAAGCCACACTTCACTTGCAGCAAAGTTTTTCATGCTTAGAGTAGACGCGAACTCTTTTGCTGTTTCCTTTAAGAAATTTTCGTTAATAGACACTTTTTGTCCTCTACACTGTCTTAGCCAAAGGACCAGACTTTCTTCCAGACGAGTAAATTCACCTTTAGTAGTTCTTTTCCGTACTGTAGCAGTGTTAATTTTCTCCTTGTGCTTTATGATGGATGAGAGCATACTCAGAGTAATCTTAAATTCTTTTGCAACATCACTTTTTGTCGTTCGAATTACCAAGTGCACAAAAATGTATTGATTTAGTTCGAAATATAAAGAGATTTTGTATGGAACTCGTGGTACATTTGAATTACAGAAAGGTTTAAATTATCGCAGATTTGAATTAACGCAAATCGACTGTATGTATATAAACCACCAAATTTTAAATTTTTATCTCCTCCCACAAACACTCGTGACTGAAAGAGTCAACACTGGTATCGACAAGCTCAAATGCGAACTTCAAATAAAACATATTTTATAATAAGTGCAATAAAAATTAAAACCTTCATTGTAAATAAATAAATGTTTACAATATAAAACAAAAAGTATTTTTTGTTTTAAATTTCTAGATGTTTTTCTTCTTCTGCAATTTTTAGAGCAAGAAGACCATGAATGGACCGACATGGGGTATCTAACATTTCATTCCACGACATATCGGTTCATCTAGGCAAGAACCTTTCGTGAACTGGTTTCTTATACTCAAAATACGAGTAAATAAAGGTATAGAAAAGACAGTTAAAATTTGATTTCATGTATAGTACCTATACAATTCGCTTATACGTCTTTCGTCCTAGCAAGGCTTATCACAGCGACTGGGTAGATGCTCTGAACGTGAAATCAATTTTTTCCGCAAAAGAAAATAATAATAAAAGAACTTCATACAGACGCATAATAAAAAAAACCGAAGATTTCTAGGCATTCGAAACTAAAATTCAGATTTTTTACTAAATCTGTGCCTTCTACAATTTTCAAAGCAAGTAGACGATGAATGTATTGACATGGGGAATCTAAAATTATTGCATTTCACGATATATCGATTCATCTGGAAAGAACTGTCTTTTCTATCTTTACAATATAATTTTGAACACTAAGGCTAAGTCAGTTACAATAAAATAAGTCAAACCTCTTATAATGAAAATTGTTCTTCATCTTCTTCCTCTCTTAACAATTTGTCTGTACCTATTAGAATTTTTTCCTAATAATTCATCCCGTTCCTATATTCTTCCGCTGAATAATAACTAGAGTATCGAATATTTACTACTTCTCATTATAAGTTCCAAGTACTTCTACTTAAATACTAGAACTTTTTTTTATTATTTTCGTTTACTTGCGTTTTCTTTGATCTATTCTATGTGACTTCTATGTTTGGAAAGCGTTAAGTCCAAAATATTTTGAGTATTCGGCTATAAGATCACATTTTGAATGCTTCTAATTTGTTAATTATATTAACTTTTTTTTAGTTGTTTCTTAATATGTTAATTTGTTTTGTTTCTAAACTTTTATATTATGGGCTTTTTTAGTAGTCCATTATCAAGTTTTCCGACTGTTCGGAGCATTTATTCTGTTAGTTTTAGTTAAAATTCAGCACAAAGCAGATTCTGGATATTTGTTGAGTCTGTTTTTGCAGATTTAATACTGTTTCTAAATCTTCTAGTAATACTACTCACGCACTTTCTGACTATCTTGCCCTGAGATGATCCGCCGGAGATTTCCAGGTACACACGTCT
Organism: Diabrotica undecimpunctata; assembly: GCF_040954645.1. Lineage (NCBI taxonomy): Eukaryota > Metazoa > Arthropoda > Insecta > Coleoptera > Chrysomelidae > Diabrotica > Diabrotica undecimpunctata. The sequence goes on from NC_092808.1 coordinate 32,599,006, forward strand.
TTCATAGCGTATAATGGTATTTAAACTATGTGTATACCGTAGAATATTGCGCATACCATGGATCTAAATAAATATTCATGGATTTAAATAATTAAATACTAGAAGAACTTAACGTAAACACTAGACTCACTATAACCATCAACCAAAATGAACTAAGATATTTTGGACATATAACTAGAAGAACATCCCAGAAGCCAATATCAAGTCAGACCATAACCCACTGATTTGCAAAATGAGGGTCAGGCTAAAGAAAATTCGACGTAGTGTCAACCCAAAATACGACATCAGGCTACTCAAAGACTAACGCACAGAACAGAGTTAAAACAGTATATACATATCAATTTGAATACCGTTATTCAAATGGATTTGAATAAGTCACGAAAACTATTAAAAAAACTAAAAATGGTAAAGCTGTAGGGTCTGACAAATTTTATACAGAATTACTGAAACTTATGAACGAACAATGATTAAAATTGATAACGTCTATATTTAAGAATATATATATATATATATATATATATATATATATATATATATATATAACTGGACATACTGCCCAAAGCTGGTTAAAGTCGATCTTCGTCACTATACCAAAAAAATGAAACGCAAAAACATGCGAAGACAAAAGATGAAAGTGATACATAACAGAATATATAAAAAATGTGGAGAATAAGTGCCATGGACACAATTTGGATTCCGCGATACCATAGGCACCCGAGAAGCTCCATTCCCTAAACAAGTGCTTATTCAGAGGTACAGGGATGTCTACTGTGATGTACATATTTATTTTATCTACTACAAAAAGGCATTTGATATAGTAAAACATGACAAGTTAATATCCATCTTGAAAGAAGCAGGCTTGGATGATAGAGACTTGCGAATTATATATAATTTATATTATAACCAAATTGCCAACATTATGACCAGTTGACAGAGACAATCTCCATAGATAGAGGAGTGAAACAAGGATGCATTCTGTCTCCAGTGCTATTTAATATGTACTCGGAGCGTATCTTCGAGCAAGCACTGGGATAACTACAGGAAGGCGTCTTAGTTAACAGAATGTGTCTAAAAAACATTAGATATGCTGACGATGCAGTAGTTTTTGCAGATAGCCTAAATGGTTTACAAGGAATCATGTCGGGCATATCAGATATAAGTCGAGAATATGGGCTGGATCTAAATACGAACAAAACAAAGTACATGGTAGTTAGTAAGCTCGAAATATTAAATACACATCTTTTGGTAAACTAACAGCCAATTGACAGGGTAAACAGCTACACATATCTTTGTACTGGCATGAACATGAGCATGTAACATGAACCGCCAATGGGACCACTTTACTGAAATAAAACAACACATAGGAAAAGCAAGATAAAGATGAAGTCTCTTTTCAGAAGTCACGATTTACCATTTAGTACCAAAATCTCTATCATCAGATGCTATGTATTTTCTACATTATTATACGGAATAGAGACATGGACGCTATATGAAGATTCTTTAGGAAAAATAGAGGCCTTCGAGATGTGGTGTTACAAGCGCATCCTACGAATTTCATGTGTCGACCAGTGAGTAATATTAAGGTTCTACGTAGAATGGGCAAGGAATGCGAGATCATTAACACAATCAAAGAGCGCAAATTAGAATATCTTGGCCATGTTATGAGAAATCAACACAGGTATGGCTTATTGCAACTCATTCTTTAGGGCAAGGTATTTGGAAAGAGTGGACCAGGGAGAAGAAAAATATCTTGGTTTCAAAACCTAAGGAAGTGGTTCAATACGTCTACAACCGGACTGTTCCGAATAGCTGCAAGTAAAGTTAGGATATCTATGCTGATCGTCAACATCCGGAACGGATAGACACCGAAGAAGAAGAACTAGAAGAAGAGAAGGAATAGAACCAATTGATAATTAATAATTGAAGGCAATGTAACGGGAAAAATCCAGAAGAAAATCTGCGGCACGAACGTCGGACCAAATAATGGACATGACTAGTTACTCATTCTCCAAAGCAAAACAACACGCACAAGAGAGAAATAATTAGACAGCAATATTTTTCTTTTTAACCCTTTCGTTTACGAATTAAATTTCTTTAAGATAAAAATCTCAAATTTGCAACATGCGAGAATAGTTTTAAATATTTAACATGCACAGTTTTCGCACTACAAGATGTCCTCATTTAAGAACATCGTGAGCTAATGGAGTAAAAATGTTAGATAATTTTTAAAGATGTTGACACAAAGCTTTATTATCATTATACTATTATTAAAAGGAATGAAATTTAGTACCTAGTTACGACTCTTTTTTTTTTAAATTATGGTGACTTCGTTTTATCTGGCGCTATCTGTCCATGTCATGTCTTTCTTGGCTCCATATTGCAGAAAAGGCATATCCCGGTATTTGTACAATTCTGATCATCCATTTAAGAGAGAATTAGACATTTCCAGGCATTTGGTCTAATTTGTAAAAAGATACTGGTCATAAACAAAGGGTTGTATTGATGGATACAAAGTATTAAATTTGGTATTATTTCAATTGTTATCTTTCAGTTTTGGTATTTATATACAAAGGAAATACAATTCTAACTTTTATCAGAAATAAGTGGATTATAAATTCGAAGATAATATTTATTTATATTTAAAATTGTCCGTTTTTTGTGGTTTAAAACATAATATATTGTAATATTTCTTGTGGTTTTTAATAAAGTTATTTGTTTTATTATTCAAAAAAAACAAAAATATGGCTAATCAATAATGTGGTATTGAATACCACTTTTTACGATTCAGCAACATATTTCCTGTTAAAATTTAAATCAGAAGTCACACTTGAATTAATTATATTGAGTTGGAATCGAGCAACAAATGATTCTAATATATTAAAAAATATAATCAATTGTATCATAATCTGTTTACGGAACCCTAATCTGTCTAGTAAATTTAGTTATTAATTTTTTTCTGGCATATTTGGCATATTCACAAATGAATATGCCAATCAGGAAACAAAATGGCACTTGGGCTAAAACTGACATAGATAAAGCATATACTTTTGCAAATCATCTATGCGAGGTATTTCAACCGCATCAGAGGGAAGTTTCAGTTGAAGAAGAGCAAGCTATCCATGAAGTCGTAAATGCACCATATCAAATGACTCCACCTATTAAATCTGTTAAGAAATCTGAAATCAAAGAAATAATTGATAATCTGGAAAATAAAAAGTCACCTGAATATGACTTAATATCTAGTTTAGTAGTAAAAAATCTACCCAACGAAGGCCTAAGTTTAATTACTTAAATATTTAATTCAATATTAAAAACAGGTTATTTTAAACTCCAAGGTAAAGTTCCTCAAATCGTTCTCATTCCAAAACCTAATAAGGATCTCACAGAAGTATCTTCATACCGGCCAATTAGCTTGTTGCCTATTATATCCAGTATTTGAACGGCTTTTTCTGGGAAGACTGGAGCTTATTTTATATGACAGTAATGTTTTACCGAATTATCAGTTTGGGTTTAGGAAACAACATGGTACTATCGAGCAAATTCATAGGGTGGTAAAGACTATCAGAAATTCGCTCGAACAAAAACGTTACTGTACTGCTGTATTTCTAGATGTCTCTCAAGCATTCGACAAAGTTTGACATGTAGGTCTTATCTCCAAAATTAAATCTATATTTCCTCATCCCATAAGCTCACTTTTAAGATCCTACCTGACAGATCGATTCTTTCAAGTCAAAAGAGGTGGGGAAATCACTAACCTGTTTCCAATTTGTTCCGGAGTTCCACCACAAGGAAGCATACTAGGACCCACCCTCTACTTAATATATACATCAGATCTCCCAACGACGACCAATACAACAATCGCTACATATGCCGATGACACAGTTATCATGGCTTCAAATTCTACAGTAGCTGAAGCAGTACAGATATTACAAATCACCTACTTAAACTAGAGAGCTGGCTTAAGCTGTGGCGAGTACAAGTAAACAGTTTAAAATAGACACAAATAACGTTTACTTTAAAAAAAGGTGTCGCGCCACCAGCTTCTATAAACAACACTCCACTACCAGTTAATACCGTCGTTAAATATTAAGGAATCCATTTGGATAGCAAACTTAATTGGGGCATCCACATCTGGATGAAACGCCTTCAACTCAGCTTAATCTACAGGAAAATGTATTGGTACATGAGTCGAAAATCAAATCTTCGCATGAAGAACAAACTTCTGATGTATAAATGTATTTTAAAACCAGTATGGCAATATGCAGCACAAATCTGGGGTACAGCAAGTAATACCAACATATAAAAACTTCAACGTTTCCAATCGAAAGTACTGCGCCAGATCTGTAATGCCGCTTGGTATATCACGAACCACAGATTACACCACGATTTACAGCTACCAACAGTTTGCGAAGCAATATCTGCTGTAAACTCTGTATACAGGACCAGACTATCCTGCCATCCAAATCCGCTGGCCACGGATCTGCTCAACATTTCAGACGTAAGAAGATTAAAACGACCAGACCCTTTGGACCTCTAGTAAATCAGAGAGCATAGTGTCATGGTGCGGTGAAATAACACGTTTCTATTCTGGTGTTTTCTAAATCTTTTCTAATTTGTGTTTTTTAGCCTTGTAATACTCGTATGTATGTCAGTGATGTTTATCTGTATTAAACTCTGTTTGTTAAGTGAAAGTTTAAATTAATTGTTATATCATAGATTATATTTATATTATTTCTTACCTGGGTGCTTACCACTGGGCAGTTTCCCACTATGTTATTGTACATAAATTATACATATTGCTTATTGTTTGTAATGAGACAGATTGCAATAAACATTGGATGTTAAATAAAAAAAAATTTTTTTTCTACATTTATCAAATTTTGACTTCGAGTGGAAGTGGTTGAAAGTTACTATAGAACCCCGAACAGGTGCTCATAGCCAATACTAACTGCAACAAATTCAAGCCTACGGAAAGCTGTAGAGCCATGATGATGATGTAATTTTATTGTTTTTTGACGCATGTAGAACCGAGTTAATGATGACTCTAGTTTTACCGAAAAACAGCAACTACTTTTATACGATTTTAATGTAGACATTGCACAGAGTTTAGGCCGAGCTGGTTAGTTTGGAGAAAGAGGTTGTCCATTCAGCTCTGCTATCATTGTGTAAAACAAGAAACCTTGTGTTTCCTTAAACAAACCTTGTGTCTTTCTGTTTTTTTTAGATTGTCGTAGATTTTGTTACTACATACCATTCTTATTCTCTACAAATCAAAGTATGCCATGAAAATTAATCTGTAAATTGTACTGTTTTATTAAGGCAAACGTGACGGCCCCCCAATTTCGTACGATTAATTGCTTTAAATTGTGGAGAAAAAGGGCTTAGAATTTTAAAATAGTCTGTATTAACTTAGAAATTTTACTAAAACAAAACTATTAAACGCACCGATAATCATGGAACGTCGGCATTTAACACGTATTCAAATGATAAGTGCTGTGAATATAATTATTGAGGCTAGTCTTTCACAAGCTGATGTTGCACGTCACTTTGACGTGTCTCGAAAAGTGATTTTGAGATTGTGACATCGATATGAACAATTTGATGATAGGTGAACGTGCAATGACTCCTCGACAGAATCGGTATGTGGTAGAATTAGCTATTTCCTCGAAATGTGCATATGTGCAACTGCACTGCAACTGCACGTGAACTCTGTGATTTTCATACTGTTTTCAACGCTCATTTCAGGAAAAATAGTGAAAACGTTCTAACACGTATAGTTATTTTACAAAATAATGTAATTAAAGAATAATTAGGAGACATCAGCAATATTTTCATGTCAGCACTTGTTCTTGTCGTACCTTCTCCCCATCCACTTGCTGGCTCACTTCGCCTTCTTTTATGTCAGTGACTATCTGTCGCGCTACCTCTTTCCCCGCCATGAACAAGCAGTGAGCCTCTGATACTGTTCTAATTTCTACAGTTCACAGCAGCTCTTCATTAGGTGCAGTTCACGTGTTGTTGTTACTAGTGCTTCAATGTAGTAACTGTTTTCTTGTGTTGTGAAGTTATTGTATTGTATAGACATTAAAGAATGGCTACCAGAGGATGTATAAACTCGCCAGATTGCTTCTGTTACAATTGTGGTAACTATACCGTTAAAAAACAACAAAGAAACGTTTCCTATTTCGTTGAAAAAGTATATTTCGCTTAGTTTGATATAAAGTTAGGTGATCAAGATAAGCCTTGGGCCCCACACAAAGTTTGGTGTGTTTTGAAAAACAGAGGCAATGCTTTCAGGTAAGAAGCAGTCCTTTCGTTTTGGAATACCAATGGTTTTTTAGGGAGCCCAAAAATCATAGTGATGACTGCTATTTTTGTTCTTGCAACATACGAGGTTTCAATTTAAAAAACAAAAAGGATATTTCTTACCCTAACATTCAATCAGCCATTCGCCTTGTCATTCATGGACCTGCAGTGCCAATAACCTATCCTCCATACCCTCCTGTATCTTTGAGCGATATACATCATGATCACAAGCCATTGGATTAGCAAGGTGATAGTGAAGAAGATAGTGAATGCTACGATCCTTTCCATACCGATATCATTCCATTCTCCCAATTTAAACTGAATGATTTAGTAATAGACCTAGGCCTTTCTAAAAAATCAGCAGAAAATTTAGGATCTAGATTAAAAAATAAACATATGTTGGCTCCGGATATATCCTTTTCTTGGTATCGATGTAGAAAAAAGGCATTTGAATATTTCTTTTCCCAAGAAGATGACCTGGTGTTTTGCAGTTATGTTTTTTAACTTATGCTACATTTTAAACTAAAATATGCTCCCAATGAGTGAAGACTTTTTATTGATTCTTCAAAAAGAAGCCTCAAAGTAGTACTTCTACGCAATGGCAATAAGTATGCTTCTATAAAAGTTGGGCAGTCGGTTCACTTGATAGAGTGTTACAAAAACCTTGAACTTCTTTCAAGTAAACTCTGCTATTCAGTCCACAAATGAACACTATGTGGTTTTTGGAAAGTGATTTCAATGCTGCTTGGTCAACAAAGTGGCTATACAAAGCTCCCTTACTTTCTCTGTAAATGGGACAAAAGAGTCAGAAAGCAACACTACATAAAAATGCTTAGCCCTTGAGAGAAAGCTTACAAGTAGGGGTTAAAAATGTTAAGAGAAAAAGCCTTGTGGACCCTAAAGGTGTTATTTTCACCACTTCACATTAAGGTGGGGCTGATGAAACAATTTGTCAATGCATTAACCAAAGAAGGAGAGTGTTTCAAATATCTTTGTGGACAATTTCCTGGTTTATCCACGGCAAAGGAAGAAATCTTTGTTGGACCGGACATTAGAAAACTAATGATAGATCCCAACTTTGTGGACACAATGGAAACAAATAAGAATGCAGCACAAACATATTTTAAATGAGTTGTTACCGGTTTCGTAGGTAAAAAAGAGATCCAAACTACATGACGATCGTCGCAGACATAATCGACAACTGTAAGCATCTTGACTGTTACATAAGCAATAAAGGCTTACCGGCAAACCTTGATAATTTCACCTAGACATCAAAGAAATGGAAAGAAGATACCAAGGAAGATGGAACGTGAGCATGATAGCAGACTAACTGCTAACAAACAGCGAAAGCATTATTATAAGGACTTATATAGTTAAAGAGAAATGTAAGTGTACTGTAAATGTAGTTTGGAACATAATTAATAAGCAAACTAAATTTTGTAACGTTAGAAAAAGGTGACAAATTGCTTACATTTTGTTATTATACCCAAACAGACTCGCTACTTTGTGAAAAACTTGACATGGTAGACAAAAATGGTTTGCATTTTTAAAATTAGCGCTGAAAAGTACATAAAAATCAGTTATCAAATTTCAAACAACTTTCAAAAAATATTTTTTTGCAGGCCTGTGTTATTCAAAACATTTGTTGTTAGATTTTTATGTTTTATATTGAATTTTATGTTTAAAATTTCCATGAAATTAGTACACATTTTTGTTTGATTATTTCATCATAGATAAATCGTATTACACTGAAATTAAGATCAATTTATTGTTGACTAATTAGGCGTTATAACGGTATGTCATTTTTTTAAATTCAGTCATAATTGATGTATAGATGTATATATAAGAAAAAATCTTTGTGTTCCCTAGACATTTTTGATGTGTTTAGGTCTGGAAATTTCATGAATAGTTTTTTTTTGGTTTTAATTATATGCGTTTTCTGCTTTTATAACCAAAAAAATGGCCTATTTATATAGTTTATTATGTAAATTAATAGTAAATATAAAGAAGTATTTTTAAACTATTGTACAATACGTATCTAGGATATACATACTTATTTAAAAAAAAAATTAAATTTTTAAAGCTTATAATTACATATATATCATCTATAATTATCTATAAAACTATTTTTTGTATGAATATCTGCAATAGAGTTAACTAAAAAATTAGCTATACATTGTTTAGGTAAGTTATTTGATTAGAACTAATATTTCCTATGCGATCGCTATTATTGAGCTATTTATATCCTTTTAAAAGGTCATTAATCTTTTAGAGACACAAGTTTCAAAGCTTTTATGCCATCTTTTGTGTTATATTTAATACACGAATTAATTCAATTATACATTATTTACATATACGAGAGGCATATAACATTTAAATTAAAGTGAGTGGAAAGTTGAAACATAAAGCATTAGTTAGAAAATAGGGAAACACACATATTTCCTTCGTTTAAAAGTTGTTTCCTTTGTGTAGTAAGTTATTGGTAGAACGTTAATGGAGTAGGAAAGTGTCAAAAAAAATTTCAAATAGATTCTTCTACTCAAATCATCATCACTTGGTACTACAGCCCTTCGTTGAGCCCTGGCTTGCATTAAAACATTCTTCCATCCTCGCTGTCAAGTGTCGGTCTTCTATGTCTCCCTACTTCAATCTCCCTTAAAGCGTCCTACACATCGTCCAGATAGCTGAGTTTAGGTCGCCCTCTTCTTCTTCATCCGACCGGCCTATTTAGCATGGGTATTTTAGAAGGATCACTTTCATCCATCCGCATAACATGACCCACCCATCTTAGGCGGTGTATTTTGATAGTCTCCACGAAATTTGCATCGCCAAAAATACTAGAGTTCTAAATTATATCGCCTTCTTGACAGTAACTCCGACATATATGGTCCTCAATACTTTTTATTTTTTAAGATTCATGAGCAAGCACTGGGCATATTATTGTTTTATAAAGTTTGCACTTTGTTTTTCTTGACATATTGCTCGCCGAGTTGAGGGCTTCTTCTTCTTCTTCTTCTTCTTCGGCTTTTCCCATTATGAGTTCGCCGTTTTCGTCCTCCACAGCACTCTATTCTCCCAGTTACCTTCTCTGAGGTCTCTATCTATCATAGCATTTCCGACGTATGTTTTCCATCTTGTAGCAGGTCTTCCTCTCCGTCTTCTTCCCGGCGGGTCCCAGTTTAATATTCTTTTCGGCCACCTATGCTCTGGCATTCTTTGTACGTGCCCGTACCACTGCAGGGCTCTGTTTTCCAACTTTTTTGTAATTAAGCATTTTACTTCCATTCTGTTCCATATTTCCTCCGTTCTTATTCTATCCGTTCTTGTGATTTGTAGACATCTTGTCATAAAGTCCAGTCCAACTGTTCTTATTTTATTTCGTATTGTTGTTGTCATTGGCCATACTTCCGCTCCATATAGGGTAATATTCATCACTATGATTTGAAAGATCCTCTTTTTGTTTTCTTTGGTTAGAGTGTTGTTCCATATCACTCCATGAAGTGCTCTTGTGGCTTGTTTTCCCCGTGCTATTTTTATTTCTATATCTTTCATACAAGTACCATCTCGGCTAATCATTGACCCTAAATACTTAAAAGCCTTACAACTCTTAATAGTCTCTTCTTCTAAACTTAAGTTCAAATCTGCAACCTCGGGTCCAATACATAAGTATTCGGTCTTGCACATATTTATCTTGATCTTTATCAGTTGAGGGCCTAGGCCAAAATAACAGCGGTTAGCCACACATATACTTTTTCTTATTTCTTTGAATGTGTTATTTTTGCAGTCAATCAGTGACACTAAGTAGCAGAACTCTTCCACCGTTTATATTATTTTGGTGTTGCACCTCGAAGTTATTTTGTTGCATTATATACTATAGCACTATAACCAGCATATATTTAGTTATCTGGGTGTTAATCAGAAGTCCGATATTTTCTGCGATGTTTTTAATAAGTGTGAAGGCTTCAACTACATACTTCATTTCGAGTTATTCCAATGATCACGCTTTTATCAGCATATGCCATTATTTGTATACTACGGGTATAAATCGTACCCGTTAAGTTTATTCCTAAATCTCTCCCAACTTTTTCTAACGCTAGGTTGAACAGCGTGCATGAAAGTGCATCTCCCCGACGCAGTCCTTTGTTAGTTGTAAATGGTTCTGAACGATCCCTTGTACCCGCACTTTACATTCAACTTTCCCCACTGTCATTTTAATTAAATCTACCAATCCTTTTGGTATTCCAAATTCGATCATAGCCGAATATAATTGTAGTCTGTCAACAGTATCGTACGCTGCCTATGTCTATGCGTATAATAGTCTATGTCTATGACATACTCCGTCGTTTTTTCTAATATTTGTCTGATGGATGATATGTGATAAATGGTAGATCTATTTTTCAAAAAGCCTCTTTGATAGGATCCTATTATATTGTCAGTATACTGTGCTAATCGTTCGTTAAGTATTAGGGATAAAAATTTGTATGTTGTATAGAAACATACCTTAGAGTTGCCATAGAAAGGTTGTATGTGCCATGCTCTACGCCCTAAAAAAGGCAATAGGTGCCATTCCTAATACAAAACTTTGTATGGGGACTGTAAGATGGCTCCAGAGGTATGAGCCTTGCCTGTTGCTGCAGGGTACCTATGAGGTTCCAACAGTAAGCTATATTCGGTCTTGCACGTATTTATCTTGATCTTTATCAGTTGAGGGCCTAGGCCAAAATAACAGCGGTTAGCCACGCATATACTTTTTCTTATTTCTTTGAATGTGTTATTTTTGCAGTCAATCAGTGACACTAAGTAGCAGAACTCTTCCACCGTTTATATTATTTTGGTGTTGCACCTCGAAGTTATTTTGTTGCATTATATACTATAGCACTGTAGCCAGCATATATTTAGTTATCTGGGTGTTAATCAGAAGTCCGATGTTTTCTGCGATGTTTTTAATAAGTGTGAACGCTTCAACTACTTCATTTCGCGTCCTTCCAATGATCACGCTTTTATCAGCATATGCCATTATTTGTATACTACGGGTATAAATCGTACTTGTTAAGTTTATTCCTAAATCTCTCCCAACTTCTAACGCTAGGTTGAACAGCGTGCATGAAAGTGCATCTCCCCGACGCAGTCCTTTGTTAGGTGTAAATGGTTCTGAACGATCCCTTGTACCCGCACTTTACATTCAACTTTCCCCACTGTCATTTTAATTAAATCTACCAATCCTTTTGGTATTCCAAATTCGATCATAGCCTAATATAATTGTAGTCTGTCAACAGTATCGTACTCTGCCTATGTCTATGCCTATGACATACTTCGTCGTTTTTTCTAATATTTATCTGATATGTGATAAATGGTAGATGTTTTTCAAAAAGCCTCTTTGATAGGATCCTATTATATTGTCAGTATACTGTGCTAATCGTTCGTTAAGTATTAGGGATAAAAATTTGTATGTTGTATAGAAACATACCTTAGAGTTGCCATAGAAAGATTGTATGTGCCATGCTCTACGCCCTAAAAAAGGCGATAGGTGCCATTCCTAATACAAAACTTTGTATGGGGACAGTAAGATGGCTCCAGAGGTATGAGCCTTGCCTATTGCTTTAGAAAGAGGTTATGTACCAGACTGTTAAATTTATTATTATTGTTACACTTCTTGAAAATTAACTTTATTCAACACCAACAATATTACAATACTTTTTAACTAATTGACAACTATATAATTATATATTTTCTGACGTTCCAAACTTCTTCTTTTTTGTCAATGGACTTTTCCTATGTGGGATATATCTTTCGTAACACTGCTTCCTCCTTTATAGTTATTCGCCTCGAATAACTGGACTATCGGGGATCGATTGAAGCCAACGGGGTGGATCAGTTCCATGGTATGGAGCTAGTCTCTCGATATGAACTACCTTGGGTTTACTTCTAGCTGAAAACTGGATGCGATAGATTAGATCATTTATTTTCTGCAGGACGGTATACGGGTCTTCCCAGTTTCGTTGAAGTTTCGGACAAAGTCCTTTCTTACGTGTGGGATTGTATAACCATACTGGGTCACCTCTTGCGAAAGTTGTACCAGTAGCATGCATGTCGAGCCTGGCCTTGGCTTTATCACTTTGAAGCTTCAAACTTTTACGAGCAAATTCGTAAACTTTTTCTAATTTTTCTTCCAAATTTTCAATGTAGGTCGGGGATGAACGTTCTTCTTCGCAGGGAGGCAATCTTCCGAAAATAAGATCTTGAGGAAGCTTCATTTCTCTTCCGGTGATCATCATTGATGGAGAATAACCAGTTGCTTCATGTTCGGAACTTCTATAGGCTAACAAGAATAGAGGAATTAAACTATCCCAATCTTTTTGATTATCAGAGACAAACATTGAAAAGTATTGACAAACAGTTCTATTATGTCTTTCGACCATTCCATCTGATTGTGGATGGAGAGGCGTAGTGCGAGTTTTCTTAATACCCAAGATTTTCATTAATTCTTGCCATAATTCTGATTCAAAATTTCGTCCTTGATCAGAATGTAACTCTAAAGGAACTCCATGTCTTGATGCGACGTGTGTTATAAATACTTCTGCTACTGTAGTCGCTTCTTGATTAGGAAGGGGTACAATTTCAGGCCATTTTGAAAAATAATCCATTGCTACCATTAAGTACTTGTTCCCTCTCTCTGTCATTGGAAGTGGACCAAGAATATCCACTGCAAGTCGTTCAAAACGCTCTCCGGAAAGATATTGTGCCATTTTACTACGACTTCTTGTTCTAGGGCTTTTTTTACCATTACATAAATCGCATTTCCTACACCAATCTTCTACATCTCGGCGACAATTGATCCAGTAAAATCTGTCTCGAACTCTGGCCAGTGTTCTTTTGACTCCAAAATGTCCTCCAGAAAGGCTGCTATGAAGTTCTTGCAACACACTTTTAATGTGTGATTTCGGCAGTACCACTTGTTGAACTATACGTACTGCATCGGGACTTTCCCACTTCCGATATAATAGACCATTGGAAAGATACAGAGATTCCCATTGAGCCCAGTACGCTTTTATAGTTCCACTGTATTTGGTTATCTACGGTTGTGATTTCTTCATTTTCTTGAAATCTTAATTCTCTTTATTTTGGGCGAGATCTGGAAATACTTTTTGCCGCTTCATACTCCTGGGCTGAGACTAGTGCTCCATTTAGCGATTTCTGATGTTGTAATCGGAGAGCTTGTTGCATTTCAACATCCTGTAGTCCATCTATGAATGCCTGTATTCCAATTTGTTCCAGAAAATCTTTAGGTGCCTGAGGGTATGCCAAGTGCAATAGTCTTTTAATGTCGGCTTTAAATTCTTGCAGGCTTTCGTTATGTTTTTGATATCGAATTTTTATCTGACTTTGGAAAACCTGCTTTAGATGCTGTTGGTCATATCTTGTCTCTAAAGCTTCAACGAGAGAGGTATAACTGGGTGCATCTTGGGGAAGGAATTGCAAAACGGTTGCTGCCTGTCCTCGAAGCGACACCACCACAGAAGCTGCCATTTCTTTTTCATTCCAGCCATTTGCTCTAGCTGCAGCTTCAAATTAAAAACGATAAGTTTCCCATGCTGTCTGGCCATCGAATGTGGGTGGTTTTAAAAATTTACTAGTTCTAATTGTACCTGGTTCAATTATGGAAGGTGATGAAGCTGTTTGTTTAGATTCGACGTTAGTTACTGAAACATTAGATAAAGAAGCTTGGGTATTAATTTTTTTTTCTAACTCAACTATTTGTATTTGTAAATTAGATTTCAAATCATTTTGTTGTTCTATTTTATTTTCAAAATTGTTTTGTTTTTCTTCTAATTTATCTATTTTACTAATGATTTGACTTATCTCTAACTGAAAACTTTTGTGAATTTGGGATAAACCATCTATGATTTGTACCTCTATTTTTTTACGCCTCTCCTTTTCCTCTTCCTCTTCTTGCCTACGCTTCTCATTTTCCGCTTTCTCTTCTTGTCTACGCTTCTCTTCATCTTTCATTTTTAAAAACCATGCAAGGGGTCCGTACGTATCCATTTCTTTGTCAAATTCAGTGGATCTTGTATTTACCATTAACAACTGCTAAACATTTCTATCCCACCACTGTCACCAATGTTACACTTCTTGAAAATTAACTTTATTCAACACCAACAATATTACAATACTTTTTAACTAACTGACAACTATATAATTATATATTTTCTGACGTTCCAAACTTCTTCTTTTTTGTCAATGGACTTTTCCTATGTGGGATAAATCTTTCGTAACATTATTAATTTTGATATGATTAAAGGGTACAGTTTGTTGCAATGAGTGAAGTGAAAACTTGAAGAAGTAATGATACTAGCAGCTTTGGCAAGGAACAACTTATGCTGGCAAACCATATAAAACTAGAAAACGTAAAGATATATCATAAAACCGTTGCCAACACAGGAGGTTTGTAACATAACCTATTATGTTTCACTCTGTCTTACTTTATATATTTTTTATTTTTAGTTGATTTGTAAGTGCAAATTTAATTGTACAACTAGCAGTTATCGCTAGAAAAAATCCTTGTTTAAAAAGTATTACCGAGAGAATACCAAAACTCAAGGGTCTTATCTGATAGATCTTATTTACCTCCTGCGGGTTATGAGGTGCCGACATGGTACCTATGAGGTTCCGGAAGATAGTAAACGTCAGTAAGCTACACCCTATCCAATGAAGATGGAGCCTTTGCTTGAGTAAATAAGAATACATTCATGAATACCTTTGCTGTAACAAGGAAAAAGCTGGAAGTTCTTTTAAATAAAAAGAAACTTGGCGAAACTTCTTTCTTAGATAATAGGAAATCTCATAAAAATTCACTATATTCTGAAGATGATCGCTGTGTTATAAAAGAGCACATTAATTCAATACCCCGCAATGTTGATCTTTATACGTGGGCAAAGTACAGTAAAGAATACTTAAACCCAGACTTGAATGTAAATAGACTGTTCAGACCTTATCAAGAGCGATATCCAGATACTAAAGTAACTTATAAATTCTATAGATCTGTTTTCAAACGCCAATTTCCAAATTAGTCTTTTCGACGACCTCGAATGGATACATGTCACATCTGTAATAGATTGTGCTGTGAAATCCGTATAAACAAAGGAAGTAACCATCAGTCATCTAGAATTTTACCTAAGGAAATCCGAAAAAAGCAAGAGAAATACTCAAGCAAGATACAATGGATTCACAATAACCTGCAGCAAGGTTTGTTGCTTATTACTAACGTTTATTAGCGTTAGCGTTATTGCTAACGTTTTCATTTAGATATGTTCTACCTATCACAGATTTCCTATTTCAATTTTGAAATACATATAGGAGATACAAATAATGTCTCCATGTTCCTGTGGCACGAAGGATTCTCGGGACGTGGCGCAAACGAAATTTCGTCGTGCCTGCTTCTTCTTAACGTGCCCTATCAAGTCCCCTTGACGTTGGCGATTAACATGGCGAAACTGTCTGTGTCTTGAGCTATTCTAAAGAGTTGCTTAGCTTTCCTCATTCCTCTCCACTCCCTGATATTCTTCAACCAAGAGGACTGCTTTCTACCAATTCCTCTGCGTCCTTCGATTTTACCCATCATAATAAGTTGAAGAATATTATATCGGTCTCCCCTTACTACGTGTCCAAAATAGGCCATCTTTCTACATTTGATGTTATCAAGCAGCTCGCGAGCAGCATTTGCTCTCTCAAGGTCTGCCACATTTGTCAGCATAGCCGTCCATGGAATTTTTAGTATACGTCTGTGCAGCCACATTTCAAAGGCCACCAGACGATTAATGGTGGATATTTTTAATGTCCATGCTTCGACACCGTATAAGAGGACTGACCAAATGTAGCATTTAACCATGCGCTTTCGAAGTTGAAGTTGCAAGTTATCATTACAGAAGAATGACTTCATTTTTAAAAATGTCGTGAGGGCTATCTTGATTCTACGTTTTATCTCTTGATCTGTATCTAGTTGTTCAGTAATATGGCAACCAAGATAATTAAAACTGGACACTCTTTGAATTATATGACCGTCAACATATACTCGTGCATCTTGATGTGCTAAGCGGCTAAACACCATGTGTTTTGTTTTTGAACAGTTTATGTTTAGGCCAAACTCTCTTCCCACTGTATCAATGGCATTTAAAAGGCATTGTAATCCATTCATGTCATCACTTAAAATAACTGTATCGTCTGCATATCTGATTGTATTTATCGGAATTCCATTAACTTTCACGCCCCATTTCAAATTATGCAGCGCTTCTTTAAATATTCTATCTGAATATAAATTAAATAACAGTGGGGATAGTATACAACCCTGTCTGACACCTCTTGTATTTTACATACTTCTGTTGATTTTCCGTTTATGCGAGCTGTCGCTGTTTGACGCCAGTATAACTTTTCTACGAATCGTATGTCTTGAGTATCAACTCCTTTATCTTTTAATATTGTAATTAAGTTATGATGCTGTACTCGATCAAAGGCCTTTTTATAGTCAATAAATACAGCAAAGACGTCTTTCCTTTGATCTCGACATTTCTGCAGTAATACGTTTAGTGCAAAGAGGGCGTCCCGAGTCCCAGTCCATTTCTGAAGCCAAATTGTGTTTCATCCTGGTCTTCTTCACATTTATCTCTGATTCTACTGTGGATGATGCGTAGAAATATTTTCAAAGTGTGGCTCATAAGGCTTATCATTCTATAATCGCTACAGTTTTTCGGACGTTGTTTTTTTGGTAGTGTTATGAATTCGGACTTTAACCAATCTTCAGGGATATCACCAGTCGAATAAATATCATTGAAAAGCTTGACCAGTATTCCAATATTTTACTCATTTATGAGCTTTAACACCTCTGTCGGTATGTTATCAGGGCCAACGGCTCTCTTGTTCTTTGCTAACTTTATAGCATGCAGTATTTCTGATTTTAGTATTTCTGGTCCTTCACCTTCAACTAAAGTCTCCAGTTCTTCGGGTCTATCATCATTATACAGTTCACTTATATAATTACACCAGGTTGTTCGAATTTCATGTTCGTCTATTATCATTTTTCCCGACGAATCGGTTATAGTATGTGGAGTTTTCTTATGATAAAGACCAACTACTTCTCTAACTTTTTTAAACATATTAAACGTATCATGTTTTTCATTCAACTTTTCTACTTCCTTGCATTTATCCTCCATCCATTTTTCTTTAGCCACCTTTATTATTTGTTTAATTAGTTTCTGTTTTTCCTTATATTGTGCCTGCTACGTTTCTTAAATAGTGGCTTTACTAACAAGAAGGACATCATTATTTGAGGCGACAACTGTGGTGGCCAAAATAAAAATAAATTTATTGTGTTTGTGTTGATTTTTTGCTTTCTAATGGCGTATACGGTTTGATAGAGCAAAGTTTTTTGGTAAAGCGGCCACAGTTTCATGCATTGTGACAAGGATTTTGCCCTAATGGGAAAACGGAAAAAAACTATGAAAGCATTCCTGCCGGAGGATTTGATCAACGTTATTACTTCCGCAAGTACACTCCACCTTTCGATGTCATCGACATGAATAGCTTTGGTGTTTGGAAAATTAAAGAGGCTGCTGAGAAAACGTTAAATACCGCTAAACTACAAGCAAATCAGTTAGGATACGTGTTGAAAAAGTGAATCCTGTAAACATCACAGCCATTCATTTTTAGAATTTGAATCATGGCATGAAACTTTTAAATTTTAAAAAAGAACAAGATGCCAAATTATTTGAAAAAAATTAAATTAGTGATAATGGAACCCGAAAACAAAGTATCAGCGAACAAGAAGAGCCTCCAATCAATGATACCATACCTCAACAATCCTCAGCACCAATAGTTCTACAAAAATTTACTAAAAATATTTGAAACGGCACAAAAAGACCCTGCTGAAAACACTCATATGCAAAATAATGATGTAATCCGTCCCGTTACTGAAGAAAAGTAGGTAGACACTTCTATTTAAAACCACCTTCTTATTTAAAAAAGAATTTTCTTCGTTTCGTTTCTTTATAACATGATTATACTTTTAGATTAAGTTTTCCGTTTTGTTATATACAAATTTTTTGTATAAATAAACAAACAAAATTAATCCTTGCGTTTTCTTAACGTTTTCACTAAATATCTCAAAATGTTGGTTTTGGCATTTATTTTATTTGAAACTTCCATTCTTCAATTGTAAGACTAGCATTTATACTAGCTAGAGGATTGAACGTTAAAGACTAAAAATATTCTATAAAAATGTCCCTCTTTAAAACAAAATAGACCGATATTATTTATGGAAACAAATATATTAACAGTGGGAAGATTTCAAATGCTTAGCCTGTAAAGAAAAAATACAGTTGTTTTTTTAAATGAAATTAACAAAATATATTAATATATTATAATTGATACAGTAATTCTGTCAGATAATATTTGGTCTCCAAATTCTGCGTGATCGTATTCACGAGGTAGGAGAGGAAATGGGCATTATAATAAGCTCAAATAAAACCAAATTTTTAGTGTTTAGTCGTGACCCACATCCCGATGCAAAGCTTCAATTAAACGGAGTCCAAGTTGAGAAAGTTCACCAAATGACATATTTGGAAACTGTGATAACGGACCAACTAGATCCAGATAAAACGTAGAATAGCAATGACTAAAACTACTTTTATGAAAATGAAGTCATTTCTTTGCAATAATCATCTCAGTTTAGAACTAAGACAAATAATGGTTAAGTGCTATGTTTATTCCGTACTTCTGTATAGTGCAGAAGTGTGGACGCTAAAAGTATGGATCATGAACAAAAGTGAAGCATTGGAAATGTGGGTTCATAGACGAATGCTGAAGATACCTTGGACAGCAAGGAAAACTAATGAAGAAGTACTAAGGAGCGTCATCAAAGATATAGAACTGCTACAGACTGTTAAACATCGAAAAATGTCGTATCTGGGACATATAGTAAGGGGAAGTCGATATAAAATATTACAACTGATCCTTAAAGGGAAAATAGAGGGCCATAGAGGTGTAGGAAGAAAACAAGTTTCTTGGTTAAAAAACATTCGTGAATGGACTCAGATATCAAATGCAGGACAAATTATTCCATATTGCAGAAGATCGAGAAGCCTTCGCAATGGAGATCGCCAACGTCGGATAATTCTGATATGGCACGCGAAGAAGAAGAATAACATAATCAATAAAGAGCAGAAAATTTGACGCTCAAGATACAGAAGAAAATAAGTGTATACAATCAGTTTTTCTTTAAGCCACTTTTTTTTTAATTCTGTCAAAATTTATTTATTCTCTTAACTTATCTAAATTTTATGAAGGTTTTTGTCCATTTTTTGCTAACCCAGGTTTAAAAAACATATTTCGTAAAGGTATGTTATATTTAAAAAAATCAACGTGTTAAACAGTTTAAGAAGTATATATATTTATCAAATCAATATTACTATAAAATAAAACGAAGGAAGGTTTCGTTTCAATAAGTAGTTAAAATAAAAAAATAATCCTAAAAATACCAGTCTTCCATCAACTTTTTATTCATCAGATACGTTATAGATATTCGTACAATTCGTTCTGTTTGATTTGCATTATTTATATATAAATTCCCAAGGAGAGTTCATGCTCTATCAGAAACCTTGATTTTCTGCCCTTGTGTGGTTGGATTGCATATATTAGGATCCTGTTATACATGTGATATTGAATGACAAGACATCGTTCTACCTTGTTGAAAATTATGGAAATTTTAGCAATAGTTATGATATAATATTCTTAGGGTATGGTTTGCAATGAATGTTAGATTATAGACACTTTAAATTTAATGGTATATAGTAAATCACGGGTCGGAAACCTTTTACAAGTGCCACAAATGTTATGAATATATTGGCGAGGGACATTTTTTAGATAAAACTAATTTTTGCATTTTTAACCATATTTATTTTTACAAATAGTTACAAAATTAATTATGACATAAATCTAATGCAAATTTTGAGGTTGTACTTGACTTTTTAGTTAGTTTAGAGCTTTTAATGTTTACTTCCATTGTAGACGTAGATAGAATGCTTATTTTTTGGATAGTCAATGACTAAAATAGTCTACTCACACCGATAGGAACAAATATGGTATTTCTTTGCTGAGTAAACTTTGTACACTTGGAGACGTTTCGCGTTTCTTAAATTCCGTTTTGAGAGTGGTACTGTTTTGCATATCTACTACATTTATTTGGAAGGTAATGCAAAATCTCCATATGAAGTAATATCTTTCTAAAATTAGCAAACTTATTTTCAAACCCAATTGTATCAACAAATTTTAGTGTTTTGCCTTTCAAAACTTTCCCCAACTTCTTCAACGACTTTCTTGCTATTGGAAAAATGGTCGAGCTTTCTTTTATCAATATAATAATAATAATAATAAGAAGAAGAAGAATAATATAACTAATAATATAACCCATGAAAATGGAGTTCAATAATTTGTGTTTAAGGTCGCTGCCTGGGAATCGCCAGGGCACGTCTGAAGTTGGCGCTGGACGTGACAGCATGCGGGACAGCATGAGGAGGCGGACCCCTGTCATACAATCAGCTACAGCCCAACAATAACAAGAACAACCACAAGCGAGCCAAAAAATACCAAAAGCTCGAAAATGAAAATAGTTTGCGCTTCTATTACCAGGTGACAAACCTCGGTCAAGAAACGATCGGGTATCGACAAAATCTTTATGCCGAATTTTGCAGGGAGTACCCAGAAATTCGAGTAACTAAACAACGAGTTGCTGATCAATACCGTGTAATTATAAGAAACAATCTTATCTCAGAGACTAGACGTAATATCATCAGAAACGAAGTCGAACGGTAGATTAATCACCAAGAGGTAAATATGAATCAAGTCCCTAATGAAATACATGAGCAGATTCCTGAGCTTGCCATACAAGAAACTCAACCTGATAATACACTACAGGATAACGAGTTACGCGATACTCTGGTAAGCGAAATGGCACGTGCTGTACAAGAGTTTAATGAGACAAATCCACTTAGCAGACCAAAGCTACCAAAAATAAACTCTTCCTTAAAAACTAGGTGCTCTGTTACAAATTATGAATACTGAAGTCCTACCCAATTACGTCGTAGAAGCCCATACGCTGGAATATTTGCACATGCTTATTTACTGTGCAGCAACAACAATAGCTAATGTAATGGGAATTAAGATCAGAACACGACGAAGTACCAATGCCGGAAGGACACATAACAGAGTTGCACCCTGGAAGAAACGGCTTCTAAACAAGATTGAATTATTGCGTAGTGACATTGGTCAGAATATATGACAGAATATATACTAGTAACAACAAGTAGAAAAGTCATTAAAAGAGCTGATTAAATAATGCTAAGCACTGCAAGACACTCGCAATATGATCCAGAAAACAACACAGCCCAACAGTGCCTGGGTACATTAAAACAAAAACTCTCCGTTTATTCAGGACGACTAAGGAGGTACAAAGTTAGTAACAGCTGGATATGTGACAATGCGCTTTTTGAGCATGCCGAGAAGGCGTTCTATCGGAAACTCAATTCCACTGTCGAAAGTGCCAATAAATCATACCCAAGCCAAGAAGAAATTCAAGAGTTTTGGGGAGATCAACTTTCCACACCAGCTGCTTTTAACACCAATACTGGATGGATAGAAGATACGACGCACAGCTGTCAACACTACCGTAGAACTCTCTATGAAACCTTCACCACAAAAGAAGTCTCTAATATCATTAAAGAGCTTCATAACTGGAAATCTCCTGGGCCAGACGGAGTTCAAAACTTCTGGCTTAAGAAGTTCTGGAGTGCTCATGAGTGCTTTTTAACACTAATTAATCGTGTTATTTCTAATCTCCGCAGGAAATACCATCATTTCTAACTCAGGGAACAACGTATTTAATACCGAAGGATCAAAATAATACCCAAGGTCCAGCCAAGTACTGCCCAATTACTTCTCTTCCACCTCTGTATAAATTGGTCACGTCCTGTCTAGCCCAGCGTATCTACCAACACTGCGCTCTAAACAATATCATAGAACCTCAACAGAAAGGATGTGCTAAGGGTTCCATGGGTAACAAAAAACAACTTATTATCGACTCAGTCATTTCTAACCAGGCATACACCAAAAAAGGAACCTTTTCACTGCCTTAAGGATGTGCTAAGGGTTCCATGGGTTACAAAAAACAACTTATTATCGACTCAGTCATTTCTAACCAGGCATACACCAAAAAAGAAACCTCTTCACTGCCTTTATTGACTATAAGAAAGCCTTTGATCAAGTTCCGCATGAATACCTTCTTAAGACATATAATGACAGATTGGAAGACTAAACTTTACCTCCAAATACCTGGTGAAAACAATATCGAAACGGAAAATATCGCAATTAACCGCGGCCTATTCCAAGGACACTCGCTGAGTCCATTGTGGTTCTGTTTAGCGTTGTAATTAGAATATTTTTATTTAAGAAGTTTTAATTTCCAAGTTACGACACAATAAAATTCGACATTTTAGAAGATATGATATATTTATTTAATATCGATGATCATGATATGGTAATACAGATTTACAAATAAATAATTCTTTATTGGAATGTAATAAACTTTTTTTAATATCACTGAATTCTTGGTTAGTAGATCTCATAAGACTGTGATTTTTTGCACGCTCGTATTTTTCTTGTAGAAAAATCTGATTTGTGGATTAATATGCCTTTTTAAAACATATTGGTTTTGTTAGAATTGGTCAGTTAGCTGGAATAATTTTGGGCAATCAAATAAACATGTGTAAACTGTGTAACATCGCGCGTGAGCTTGGACTACCTCGAGCTCGAAACATCCATTCCCAAACAAAATAGCGATATTATCACATCACAGTTCAACAGTTCTGCTTGACTGTGATAGCTTCATCAGTGTTTTTGATTAATGTCTGTGGTACTGCAACTGTCAAAGTACTTTTTCCTTTTCTCTCTTGTTATGATATCCTTGTTTGAGACAATCCTGTTTGAGGGGTAAACATATACACAACATTCAATACTTCTTTATCACTTATAAATGTCACTGACATTATTCTATCACTTGTTCTTATAACTTCTACTACGTTATCTTTTACTTCACCATCAGCAATTATACCAACTCCATTCCTAGTATTACTTTTCTCTACAGACCACAATTTATATGCTTCATCTAGTTTTTTCACCCTTTGTCTTTTTCACTAAGTTTAGTTCCTCCTTCTTTTAAGCGCATCTGCTAACTCAACACTCTTACCTGTAAGATCTCTAAGATTCCAAGACCCTATCCTAATTTTTCTAACCTGGGCCCTGATTCTAATTGAGATTTCGACTCAAAACATGTCGAAATTAATATGGCGACGTCGAAATGCAACTTTGCGAACCTTGTGGATTTTAGCTGAACTAACCAAACAACGTCACTAATTTTCGATTTATCGAAATTAATTTCAACTTCAAGAAAGTGGTTGAAATTTCATTTCGAGTCGAAATTAATCTGACATGACTGGCTGGACTGGGAGAAGTGAACTTAGGTTCAGTTTAGGTAGGCGGTGTTGTGTTTTGATTCTTGCGAAGAGAACTAAGGCAAAAAGTATTAATATGGCTGCATTGTACGGACATTTGCTGGTTTTGGAGGAATTAGAGAGGATAGATATCCGACGCTCACAACGGAGGATAAGAAGAATGTTACGGGATACTCAAAATCCTTGTTCACTAAGTGATGCTCAATTTAGGGAGCAATTCCGGCTTAATAAACAAGCTGCAAATTATTTGATAAGGGTATTAGAACCATATTTGGAGGAGGGTGTTTATGCCTCTACGATACCCAAAATGTTTAGGGTAAGTATTACTAAGCTGCAGTAAATTTAAAAATATATTAGAATATAACCACTAAGTCAAATCTTAGTGATTATATTAACCTTAGTGGTTATAACTTAAGGATCTTCCACATCGCCTTTTTTCTTTCCTTGCCATCTTTTCTTTCAATTCAAAATATAATTGAGAATGGCCACTATTTATGATTTAACAACTCAAACAAGAAAAAAAGACGTTCACGCAACGTAAACAAAACAAACATTCAACAAGCGTAGTGCAACGTGCAGCCAATAAACAAGAGGGCCAACCTAAATTTTCAGCAGTGTCAAAATGATAAAGTAAATATCCCCAGTTTTAACTACAATCGAAATGAATGAGAATTGCTAGCGATTGCGACTGTCATGGAGTAGTCGCTTTTAAATTTCGACATCAAAATAAAATAGAATCAGGGTCATGTAGTGGTGTTCCCCCTGATATAGTCCTCATCAGAAATCTGAGCTTAGCTCAGTTTGCTATCGGAACATTTTACTTCAGGAGATGTCATTATTTTATCAAGATAAAGGTCAATCATGATTTTTATTTAAGATCCCTACTGTAAGGATTGCCCTATAAACCAATGTATTGTTGCCTGTACATTATTTGCACATTATTGCATATTATATTTAATTTATGTAAAAAAAAATTTTAAGTATGAAAATACTTATAGAACGAGCAAATGAATACCACATTCCTTTATATATAGCGTTCATAGATTTCTAAAAGGCTTTCGACGGTGTCGAACATTAAGCAGTGAAAAGTTCTTTGATTAACAGCAGAATAGACCACAGATATACGGAACTAATAGCCAATATATATATATATATATATATATATATATATATATATATATATATATATATATATATATATAAGGAAGCCAAAACAACAATTAAAGTATCTGAAGGAACAAAATCAATACAAATAAATAGAGGCGTGAGACAGGGTGACACAATATCACCGAAACTTTTCAATCAGGCTCTGGAAGATATTCTTAAAAGATTAGAATGGGAAGAAAAAGGTATAAAAATTTGTGGACAACGCTTGAACCATCTAAGGTACGCTGATGACATCGCATTGATAACCGATAAAAAAGAACAATCATTTGAAATGATGAAAGAACTGCACGTAGAAGCTAAAAAGATAGGCCTTAATATGAATTACAGCAAGAACAAAATCATAAAAATTTTTAAAATGAGAAGTGTGTTAAAAATTTAAACACATGATTCAATATTGTTATTAATATTTATGACTTTTAAATTTTGAGAATCGTTTCAAATCGAATCTTTTATTGACAAATATTATTTTAATTTTTTACTTTTCATTTAATGTCTGTATTTTGTTAGATTACTTTTTAAGCAGTTTTTGTTTGAAACACTTGCTTAGAATAAATATGATAACTAGAAACGAATTGATCGAGAGTAGTGAATCGATGTCAAGAACTTCTTTTTTATCGTGACGTATCGTTACCGCTACCCGTGACGACACCATCTTGTGGCGCTAGTTATGTGACGCCCGCCTTAGCATTTTACTACTGAGAAAAAATCAGTATAGAAGCTTTGCTTCTGAGATTTGTTTATAAATGGATTTCTCATACACAGAGCTAATTTATAACATTATAGAAGCTATATAGAATTTTTCATATAAAAATGATTGCACGTCCTTCAAGATTTACGACGTCAGAACCCCACAGCGTTACCAAAACATCGGTGTTAGTAGTTAATAAGTTAGTAAGTTAATAAGTGAGGAATTTTTAAAATGTCAACTATTTGTCAAACTGTTATATTAACAGTAAATGCACTTAGTTTTAAGACTACTGTAACACACTAAAATACATAAGAAACATTTTAATACAAAATTATGTAAACTCCATTTTAAACTTACTTCTTTTAAAGCTTTAATAGTAAAAACGTCCCGCCATTATTTCTTGTTCAAAATAATCTATCTTATAATATGAAAGCTTATCAGCTTTCTTCAGACTATTTAGTTGTTTTGCCATAGCACAATCACAATGCACAACAATAATTAGTTTCTAAAGCTATTAATCTAAATTTAATATGTATTTATAAATACAATTTATTAATATATAATATATTATGATCAAATTGTGTAAGAAATTAAAACATAAACAAAATTCTTATTCTAAAAAAGCGGCAACACTTTAATAATAACAAATGTTTTTGGTTACTTAATCAATATAATTCTAAAATTCCCAATATAATGATGATTAGATTTTTCTGATTATTATACCATGTTGACGCCTATGAAATATCGAGCAGTTCCGTATGGGTTTCGTATTATTAGCTTTGTTAGGAAAATTGGAACTCTAAGGTTGGCGTTCTAGAAGTTTTAAATATGTGACGTAACTTTATATCAATTGTGACGTGCAACGTTTTTACTTTGAAAAATGGTATAAGTACGGCGTACTAGACGTATTTAGAGCCATAAAAAGAGTCTAGACAGATGCTTAAGGGTACAGATTCGTCAAAGGTTTTGAATTTAAGAAAATTGAAATGTAACAATACGATTCTGATGTACGTATCTGTTTCTGGGGTATTAACGGTAGATATACTTATGGACAGGTTCCTCTTTGGGTTGGAAATGTTAAATATTAGTTTTAATATCAGTTTTAATTTAAAGAGCAGTCCTCACACCAGATTTGGTGAAAAACAGAGTGCAGGACAGCATGTGTATCTCCAAAATTGTATTCATAATGAACAACTCTATGTACTTTAGTTGAGTGTTGTTTTCTAAACCAAACTGCATTATTGCAGAGTGAAGAGATAAGAGATTTAAACATTTTTTTTTCTTGTCAAAGTTCCTCCATGTTTCATTTTTCTCATACCTAATATTTTGTTCAAAGAACATTTATGAAACGCTTATATCGATTATAATATATTAAAATTTCGCACTTCCCCAAATATTTACTGACCTAAAAAGTTCTAATAAACTTTAACCCAGTCTGGAAACTGGTCTAAAATATTATTTTTGATTAATATCGCTCTATCAACTGCCTGCAACATTTTTGTAGACATTGCGTGATTGCTTCAAAAGATTTAGTTGTACAAGGATTATTTGATAATTTCAGAATAGAAGTTTATGACTTAATAAATTTAAACGTTTAAAGACGACAATGGTAAAAATTTGAAAATGCGACTAAATAAAATGTCTCAATAAAGAATCTTTTTCAGGAAATTTAGTGTTTTATGATTACTGAGGCAAATAATATTTTTGCAAAAATTTGAGACATGCACGTTAGAAATTTTAAAACTTACATAAATTATATCAATACTGTTTATTTCTTGTCATTACTACGTCTCCTTTTCAGATTTTTCCACTTTTGTTTACGCTCTCCGCTACCACTAAGTCACACGTTTTTATGGGACGTATTCTGGATCTTATTTTTTATTATTTCTAGTTTAAAATATTCTTTAAAACATTCTATGCTAAAAAATATTAACTAAAAAATCCTTTATAAAAAGGTATATTTATTTAAAAGAACCCTTTCGGGCTATATGACAGAACGTTTTCGAAATAACTATTCCATCACCAGTACTGCTACTAGGTATAGACGGGTAAAGACACTAAATATATGGGTAAAAACTATTTAAATGTTATTACATTGGTTTTATATTACATTGTTGATG
Source organism: Diabrotica undecimpunctata (assembly GCF_040954645.1). Taxonomy (NCBI): domain Eukaryota; kingdom Metazoa; phylum Arthropoda; class Insecta; order Coleoptera; family Chrysomelidae; genus Diabrotica; species Diabrotica undecimpunctata. The sequence goes on from NC_092808.1 coordinate 32,626,842, forward strand.
ATAATTTTATAGGATGTTAAAATTTTAAACAGAATTCAGTTCATGGCAACGTAAGACTTCCAAGATGGGGTTGTTGGCCCTGAGACATAGTCTCTATAACGATCTTAGACACCTACTACAGTTGCTACCTAAGATCCTCATAGAGACTACGTCTCTGGCCAATAAGAGCAATAATAACGTTTGCTAAGGATATAAAACCAATTGAATTGGGTTTTTACCCATATATTTAGTGGCTTCACGTATGTATACCTAGTAGCAGCACTGAAGATGGAATAGTCATTCCGAAAACATTCTGTGATGTAGCCGAAAAGGGTTCTTTTAAATAAATATACCTTTTTATAAAGGATTTTTCAATTAAATTTTTTGTGAGTTATGGTATACAGCTGACTACAGAAAATTCATTTTCCTTGTAGATTTCTTTACTTGTCCATTACCTGTTAGTTTTCCTGTATCCAAAAAACAACCTTAGTTTCTGCCTTTCTATGTGCTTTGTAATAGATGCAAACTCTCTGCTCTTCTATGTTAACAATGGTTTACATATGATACTGCACATTGTCATTTTTGTTTAATTTGACACTTTTTTGCAATATTTTGAATTGACACCAAATGAATGGCTAAAAACAGGAAGGATTAGGCCCAAAGATTACTGGTTTTAACGTTGAACTATAAATAACACTCGAAAATACTCATTATTACATAGACATTAATACTCAGAAATACGCAAACGGTCAGATAATCCTTAAGTAACTATTCTTGCTAAAGAAACAGTAACAAATAACATTCCACAGTGTACTAAAAATTAGCCAAGTTGAAGATATCCGCGAATTCAAAATAGACCAATCAAATTAGTAAAGAATGAATCTTTTTCTCATCACAACTGTATAGACCGGTTGACAATTTAAAGTTGTATAGTATGAGACAGTACAAAAAGACTCTCAGCTAGGGATTCATCACTTTTTTAGTAAAAATATTTTTAAATAAACAATCAAAACGTCAAACTCATTTTGCTCATACCTGAAAAGTTGTCTATTTAGAGATTTGATGTTAACAGACACCAAAATCGCTGAATATTGTTAATAATTTTTTTATTATTTATTAGACTTTGTTTAAATGTATCTGATGTATCGGAAACCAATGATAACCTATGGCTCCGTGACGTGGTGGACAAATACGCAGCAAGTGGGCGCAATAAGGCTGCTAGGTAATACACAAAGGGTTGCATGGCGGTATATTACGGGGGCCATAAATACAACTCCTACAACAGCGTTAGAAGTCCTGCCGAATCTACCACTACTACATATCTTTATACAGGTCGAAGCCAGATCAGTGATACACAGATTAATATTCAGCGATATATTCGCTGACATATAAGCCAGATGCATGGTGCTGACAACAGAAAGCTAATCGAGGCTAAAAACCAATATTGTGATGGAGCAACCTATCAATGCAACAGCTACGAGATATAGCTTTAACAATAAGTTTACAAATAATATAGCAGGCAGGGAAAACTGGAATGAAGGTGTACCCATACAAGCTGCTGCTACCTGGTACACGGATGGCTCAAAAACATCGGAGGGTGTGGGAGCCGGCAAAGTAGGGACAAATCAAGGGATACATTTCCAGGTAAGTTTATCTAAGGATGTGACAGTTTTCCAAGCTTAAATAACGGCAATCCATCACTGCGTGGAAGAAATAGAAAGGCAGGAAAGAATGTTCCGTTCAGTTGCCATCTTCACAGATAGTCAGGCAGCGCTTAAGGCACTCAATTCTATAGAGGTCAATTCTAAGCTAGTATGGGATCGTGTGTATGCCCTAAATAAACTAGGAGACCGTAGCAAGGTTACATTAGCCTGGATACTGAGACACCAGGGTCATAAGGGTAATGAAAAACCAGATGAAATGGCCAAACAAGGCTCATCAATGCCATTCATTGGACCGGAACCCTTCTGCGTTGCAAAGAACGTAACAAGAACGGCTACAAGGTAGTGGGTAGCTCACAAATCTCTGGAATGGTGGAGGAATTCACCAGGACAAAGACAGGCGAAACAGTTCATTATAGAACATTTGCCAAAATTTACGGCATACCTAATAAGCAAAGATAGGACAACAGTCAAAGCCATAGTAGGTCTTTTAACAGGGCACTGTAAGCTAAATAGGCGGATTAAGCTGATGGGATTATCAGATGATGACCTGTGCAGATTCTGTCACCTCGAAGAAGAAACAGCAGAGCACATTCTATGTCAGTGTGACAGTCTGGCAAATCGGCGGTTCTTTGCATTAGGAGAAGAAAATCCACCGGCAAATAGCTACATGGAATGTACAGTCTCGAAGCTATTAGACTTTTCAAAAAGGGTATGGTTAGAGAATGTTATTTAGTTTTTGCGAAATTTAATTTGTTTATAGTTTTTTTAAATGAGCTAATTTCTAAGGCTAATTCAGATAATTTGTCTGAATAGATCTCAATAATCTGGGGTTTATTTTATTTAAGATGTATACTTATAACCTATGGAAATACATTTATGTACACAAAATGATTTAAGGATAAACATAACTTTAAAAACCAAAACAAGTGTTCTAGGACCCTTAAGAGCCAAGATAACCTTTTTTTAATCACTGTTACATTAGTTAACAACTTTAAGGGTTGTAATTAACCAATCTTTTCAATGTTGGTAATTAACGTAACAGTGATTAAAAAAAAGTTAATTTGCCTAATACTTGTTATACTACCATGCGCTATAATAAGTGTTACCCCCCCCCCTCCTATTCATTTATTTATTATTAGCACGTAAGCAAAACGCTCGGATCGGTCGATTTTTAAAACGCTAGTAGTATATTATAGCATCAATGTTTCGAACTTTACGCGATCCCTCTTTAGGTGACAGTCATAACTTTGATTTTTTAATAGGAAAGTACATCATATGACACCTCATTTAAAAGATTTTAAAATACTGATTTATAAATGTATACTTTGGTTCGAAAATTTACAGAATTTAAATTATTCAGAATTATAAAAAGAATTTTAATACGTACCTTGCAACAATTTAATGAATTTTTGTTCGTTTGAGTTAATCTTTTTTAGATGGTAAAAGACATTTTGTTTTAAATAGAAGTAAAAAATATTTATTACAGTCTAAATTATTACAACTAAATTAATGATGCAAGATACGTAACGAAACTGAATAAATAAATTGCAGAATAATTAGAAGCTAAAACTTATTTTAATGTGAATATTGTTCAAAATGTTTCCCATTTTGTTCTTGAAAGTAATACAATCTTTTTCTGGTTTCTTCTCTAACTTTTTGCAACAACCTTTGAATAATAGTACCGCATTCTGAGTTAAGTAAAAAAAATCAATTGAAAATGTCGTATGAAAAATTCCTCAGTATAACATCAGCAACAAAAATTCAGATACATGCTATAAAATGGATGGAAGTTTTTCTAACAGTTTTTAAAAACATTGCTAAAGATGAAAAATCTAACATTGCATTCCACAACATATCTCCTCAACTAAGTAAAAATCCTTAGTGATTTGGTTTCTTGTACTCATAAAGAGTATATCGAAAAAAAGACATCTTTAAATCTTTACCAACGTCTGTTTTGCCTTGCAATTCTTAGAAGGCACAGATTAAAGCAAATATCTGGATTTTGGTTTCGTCGATAGAAATCTTCGAATTTCTACTTTCGTGATTTAGTTAATAATTTTATCCAGAAACACAAACAAACTTTCTCTTTAAAATCTTGTAATCGACCCCCCTATTTTTTCTTTCTTCCATCAATAAACTTGCCGTATTTCTGGCCATTTCCTAAAGTCTCCCCCTTCGCCAATCAAAAAACTCCATTTCAAGATGTATCTCTCCCACTCTACTTCTACACTTCTTTCGGCAGAACCTCTATACACTCAATATATTAGCCCTCTCGCTTGGCAATAAAATTTCTACGACATGCCGACTAATTGACAACCTATATCAACCACTGAAAACAACTTTTTATGTAACAATAAAACACTGAAAACTTTGTTATCAAACTTCCGCAAAATTTATTTTAAATTCTTATCACTACAGCTGTTTCGGCTGATTGCCTTTCTCAAGTGATCTGTTTTTGGTATGGGTTTACACTTTATAGTCTCTAATGAAATAGGTTGAGGAGGGGAGAACTGTTTGTCTCAAGCTGGTCATTCAGAATTATATCTGTGTTTTTTAATTTGATTCTTCCTTCCTTTAAACAATTTATGTAAATTACTTTTAATCTTTCCTTACTATTTTATATTTACAAAGACCTACAAATAAAATTTAATTTTCACTAAAAAACTGCTATTTACACTCAGTGTCCAACTATTCTTTGAAATCGTCCTTGGAATCATTTATTTTATCAACCCGCATTTTCACCATTACAAATATTTTCTTATTTTAAACTAAATTCTAACCAAATACCTGCAATTTATTTTTTTACTTAGTTTTCTAAATAGAAATAAAAATCCTAATAATTCAATATTTTAAATAATTCCGAGATAAGTAGATAAAATTAAGAATTAAATATTTTACATAAAAATTTGAAAATTAGGAATTATAACATGATATTAAATAAAAAGAAGAAGAAGGTAATTAAAAACAAGATAAACAAATCTTTTGCTTTGATATATTGTTAATAATTACAATGCTTCCCATTTTCCTACCCCCGTAGTTGGGGCAGGCAATATTGTGAAATTATTATTTATTGTTAATATGATTCTCATTTCTTTAATATGTAATATATTTAATATGTAATAAGATATACACACATGTCCAAAAGTTTGGAATATGTACAAATAAAATATCTACGCCTATGGTGGTTTTAAAACTGTTGTTGATTTTTATTCTAGAGCGTTTTTAAATGAAAATGATAAAAAATTTGAATCGTTTTTGTATGATTTTGGTCACATTCAACTGATTTTTGTATTTACACATTATTTCAGTCTTTGTTTAAATTTAACTTCAGCCGTTTAAAAATGCCTAGAAACGTGACATCTGATTTTGACAGATCTAGAGTAATTGCTTTGTTACTTTAGTCAAAGTTATATCGCGAATATTGTTGATGTTACTCAGAGTGCTGTATCAAAAATTAAAAAAAAATCCAAGATACAAATGACGTCAAGGATGGTCCTAGAAGTGGTAGAAGTCGATGTACAACAGCAGCACAAGACTGGCAAAAAACATTAATAGCTCATAGAAATCGTCTGGAATCTACAAGTGGTATATCCAGAGAAATTTTTAGGCTTCAAGGACTGAATATTTTACGGCAAACAACAACACGCAGACTAAATGCGGTAGATTTGTATCGTACAAGACCGCTACGTGTTCCTAAACTAACCTACCAACACAAAATAGTAAGGTTGCAATGGGCTAGAGAAATGGTGCATCATGGTCCTAACTGGAATAACGGGATGTTCTCTGATGAGTCAAAAATTGGCTTGGTATCTGATTCGCGAATAACACTGGTTTGGAAGGCCCCAGGACGACAAGCCCGACTAGAAACAGCCCAACTGCGTGTCCCATTTGAAGGTGGCAGTATTATGGTTTGGGGTGGTATTATGAATGGTACACGGACGCCACTGCTGGTCCTGTAGATAAGAATCACTGGTGCTGTGTACATCTAGGAAGTTTTAAATCCTGTCGTACGTCTATTCTGAGGGGCAGTACGTGATGAATTTGCGTTTATGCATGACAACGCACCTCCTCATCGAACAGCAGCAGTACAAAATTTTCTGAAAGAAGAAGGAATATCTACATTACAGTGGCCTTCGAATTCCCCCGACATGAACGTTATTGAACATGCTTGGGACATTCTCAAAACACGCATCAAGAAGCGAAACAATCCCCCTATTACACTTCGAGAAGTAAAAGATGCTGCTCGTGAAGAATGGGAGAGAATTCCGCAAGCCCAGCTCGACCAGTTAATCGGCAGCATGCCAAATCGCCTACAAACATGCATACAGGCCAATGGAGGAAATACTAATTATTAGTTTTATTAAAAATTATTTTTTTCTATACTAATTTATTTTTAAATGTAAGTTGTACATTGTAAGTTTTTCATTCCAAGAGAATAAATATTTTTTTGCATATCATTTATCTGATTTTGAGATTTATTTAGTATTGTTGAAAATTAAAACAAAATAATGTTTAACTATTCAGAAGATTTTATATATAAAAATCAATAAAAAGATGAAATATTCCAATATTAAAAACTTTTGGACATATGTGTATGTTATATATTAATTTTATATTGTCTTATTTTAGTCACACATATTTAGAATGTCAGATATTTAAACTAATCCTCGTACAAGATCCTAATCCACATACACCAATTTATTTATGATTTATGGCTGATAGTGATTGGTTTTTCAGATTCTGCCGATAGCCATCTAACATGGGAGAAACTACAGACCATACCCTTTGGGTAAACCTCAGTTCCCTCGGGGATGGCAACGTCTTCGCGGTATTGCCTCGACTCATGGAGCAAATGTTCTCGGACAACCTTATCGATGATATCGAGGATTTTACGGATGTTATTCTACCGAGTGACGCGACGTGGCAAGCAAAAATTTACTATCAGTTGGTTGAAAAGCAACGGCAGAATGATGAGTTTGAAGAAGTTGAATATGAGGAGGAAAACGAGGTGTAAGTGAAGGTTGATGATGATTTCAAAAAATATAAATTATTTACCTAGATCGTTTTTGCATAGTCGAGTGGATAAAGGAAATCATTTGTTATTTTCAAGGAGGACAATGATAGTCTTCATTTATTATTTTGGAGAAACAAAATAGTCTACAGCAAAAGGAATTCATTAATTAATTAACATTTTTCGTTAATTCGTTGATAGACCAAGTTATACATACGTTAAGTATCAAATGAAGCTGGTATTTTATTTTTAACACTTTTTCATCCATTTGGATCTTCTTCTTCTTAACATACCATACACCAAAGTGCGTAGGCGATTATCTCATTACTAGAATTCTGTTCTTGGCGGCGTGACACAGCTCGCCTGTATTGTGTATTCCTGTCCATTCTTTAATATTCCTTTACCAGGATAATTGTTTGCGGCCGGCTCCTCTCCTACCTTCGATCTTCCCTTGTAGGATTAACTGTGGTATTTCATATTTTGCTCCTCTCAATATGTGCCCAATGTAACCAATCTTGCGTTTTTTAATTAATTCAAAGAGTTATCTTTCCACGCCGGCTCTCTTAAGGTAGTCATCGTTTCGAACTCTATCCACCCAAGGTATGCGCATCATTCTTCTCAATGACCACATTTCAAATGCTTCAAGTTTGTTGATAGATGTTTTTTTCAAAGTCCACGTTTCCATGCCATAAAGCAAGATGGACCATATGTAGCACTTGACCATTCTGTAGCGTATTTCGAAATTTAGGTTTTGATTACATAGGAGCGGTCTGAATTTCACAAAAGCTTGTCTTGCCATTTGTATTCGGGTTTTTATCTCTTGTTGTGGATCCGATTGGTCATTGATTGTGGTGCCAAGGTATTTAAAAGTTTTCACGCGTTTTATGCGATCGTCACCTATGCATATTATCGGGTTTTCTGGAGGGTTTCTGCTAATGACCATATATTTCGTTTTCAAAATGTTGATTTTGAGGCCATATTTTTTACCTATGCTATTCACCCTATCAAGTAATAACTGCTGATCTTCCAAATTATCAGTTATAATCGCTGTGTCGTCCGCATAGCGTAGGTTGCTAATTGGTATGCCGTTCACTTGAATGCCTAATTCCGCGTCTTCTAATGCTTCCGCAAATATATTTTCAACATATAAATTAAAAAGCATCGGAGAGAGTATGCAGCCTTGGCGGACACCTTTTCGGATTTCAAATTCATCCGTATATTGGTCTTGATCAATCCTCACCTTTGCCATTTGGTTCCAGTATAGATTCTGAATAATTCTGATCTCCTTCTGGTCAATGTTGGCCCTATGTAGTAGTTCCATCATGATATCACGTTTAACATTGTCAAGTGCCTTCTCGTAGTCGATGAAGGTGAGGTAGACATCTTTTCGTTGATCTAAACAGTTTTGTATTAAGGTGTATCCATTTGGATACCACACTTTAATTCTAGTGGACCTCCTATTGTCAGTTCTTCTAGCTAAATATCCCACCCACTACCATTTTAAAGATTTAATTCTGTATATTACATCAGTGACCTTGTTTTTCTGTCTGATCCCTTCTATTCTTTTTCGATCTCTCTTTTACCAAAAGATCCCCAAGCTAGTTTCATTCTTCGATTAATTTCTAGAAGTAGGGAACCAGATTTATGTAATAATTGTCCCAGGTACACATACTCGTCTACTGTCTCAAGTGCAGTGTTGTTTATTATTACATCTTGGACATCCACTAACTCGTTATATATGGTTTTTGTTTTTGTCAAGTTCATTTTTAAGCTAACTTTATTGCTAACTGCATTTAGGTCGCTTATAAGTTTTTGTAGTTCTGCAGGATTATTAACAATCAGAACGATGTCGTCTGCAAATCTTAGATGGCTCAGGTATTCTTCATCAATACCTTTGTTCTACCAGTTCATTTTGCTGATTAAATTTTCAAGTGTTGAAGTAAAGAGCTTTGGTGCCATTTTGTCTAATTGTCGGACGCCTCTGGCAGTGGGAAATTCTGGAGTGTTTTCATAAGTTCTTACCTTACATTTTACTTGTCTGTATACATTCACTAAACTTTCTATATGGTTGGTCAATGCCTTGGTTGATCAAAGCTTCTATTACTGCCTTGGGATATATAGGATGGAATCCTATCGCCTTCGCCTTTCGCCTTCTCGAAATCTATGAAGGTTAATGCTAGCGGTATTTCATATTCTTTAGCTCTAGTCATTATTTCTCGAAGAGTGACGATATGATGCATGGTACTGCATCCAGTTCTGAAGCCAGTTTGCTCTCTTGGCTGTTGAGCATCTAATGCATTTGTTAATATATTGTTGATGATGTTTGTGAATATCTTGTAAACGATTGGTAGTAGACTTATAGGTGTGTAGTTTTTGATATCCTCTTTGCTACCTTTTGTACGAATAAGAATTATGTTTGCTGTATTCCAGTGGTCTGGTATGCATCTTGATCTTAGGCAATTCGTAAATATGCCTGCTAAGATGTTCCAGGTTTTTTTGCCAGCGTTAAGCAGTTCCACTGTTATGCCATTTATTTCAGCTGCTTTACCGCTTTTTGTTTTTGTTATTTTGTCTATTTTACTTCTTCCTGAAGAACTTATGGTAGATCTTCTTGGTTACTAATTGCTTCTTTAAGTATTTTATAGGTTTTGTATAGTTAGCCGTATAACTTAGTCACGAGTTGTATTATTTAATTTCTGTCTGTAATTATGGTGTTTTCGTTTGTTAGAGCAACGATTGTCTTTTTCCTAATGATTAATGCTTTGCTTGTTTTCTTATGGTTTTACCTGTTTTCGATTGCATTTGCTATCAGTGTTTTATTGTATTTTCTTATGTCTTCCTTAATACTTTTCCTTATTGTCTTACACATGCATTTTTTTCGCCTTTACATTACATTCCTTAATTATTTCATCCATGTATATTGTAAATAGGGTGGGACTTAATCCTTCTCCTTGTCTTAGACCCTCGTTTGTCTTGAATAGTTTTGAATTTCTGTTTTGACTGATGACATAATTAAAATCGCTGTTGTAAATATTCTTAATTACCTTTATCAGTTTGGTACTAATACCCTTTTCTAATATTTCCCATAGTGTTTGTCTTGTTACCATGTCAAAAGCATTTTCAAGGTCTATACACGCCTCATGCATCTTTTTTTCCTGTTGCTGATATTTATGTATTAGATGTTTGACTGTCCGAAGGATTTTCCGTTCCAAGACTAATAATTTTGTTGTTGCACACTGGTTCTTTTTGTACAGTTGCACACTTTGTGTTAGCTGTCTTTGAGAGCAATTTTGGTTTAAGTAGCGTCTCTAGCTGGCGGAATAATATTCTCTATTTTCTGCCATGATTCTAGCTGTTAAATCTTCTTCATAACCATTATTCGCTGTTATCACTAGTGTTGCCCAAAATCGGTCTTGGTCTTGCAGTCTTAGTCTTGTTCTTGCGTTTGCGCAAGACCAAGACCAAGGCCGTCTAATTTTAGTAAGACCAAGACCAAAACTGGCCGTGCAAGATTTGCGCAAGAACAAGACCAAGCCTGCGAGACTCTTGCGTCTTGCAGTTAGGACTAAGTGTCATTTTAGGTAGTATAGTAGTTCGCGTATATGCTTAGAGACTTTATGAGATGCAAAAATTTGTAAAATTGGACTTATGCGCATTACGAACAATACCATGAACATACATAGCGAATCAAAATATTTATTAAAAGAACACTTGACACATGACACGTACTCAGAGGTCATGATTACAATGTAAAAATAAAATATTTTGTACATTCTTTCCTAGCAGATGCCTTCTTCGCTCTGAAATTAATTGTCGAGATTTTGAAAATAGCCGCCCACCAATTATAAAATAATTTTCTTGCGTTGCGACGCCAACAGTAATATCGTATCGAAACATTTTAAAAATATGTCACCTTAGCTGATAAAAAATATAGTAAGATTAGCATACCTTTTTTCCTTAATAATAATTTAGTTAGGATCAATCTATACCACAAATCTTATTGACCTAAGAGTAAAAATCGTTTTTGCTAAGTGTGCGATGAAGTTATTCGGTTAAACAAAATTTGCTAAAAGAACACGGCTAATATTCAAAAATAACGAAACAAATTAAAATTAATAACAGATAATGCCGGCTATCGTGTAAACAAAATACCGAAATATTTAAAGTAACGAAGTAACGATATATAATTTCGGTTTGGTATTCGGTACTTAGGATATAGGATAGTTACGAATATAAAGTAACGAGTAGTTACTTTTTCGACATCACTAAACTTCTTCCTATAACAAGTTTATGTCACTAATTTGTTTTTTTTGTGTTTTAACCATGTTTTAGCACATGTAAGCTTATTAAATGCAAAAGTTTATTAAGAAACAGATTGACTCCCGTGGGACATGTTAGATAGCTCAGTTAGTTAGAGCATAGGCACGGATCGCTTAGATCGTGGGTTCAAACTAAACCCGGTGTCAGTTTTTTAATTTGGTTGGTCTTTATTATGGCTCTGTTAATTCAAGCTTAAAATATACCTGCTCTGTTACGTTGGTCTAAGATCTAAAGTAACGTCTAATAAATAGCAATAGGCTAATGGGTAACAGCGAGACTTGCAAAACTCTTGCTACAAGACCAAGACCAAGACCAAGATAGGGAGCGCAATCCCAAGACCAAGACCAGGTGTATTGGCGCAAGACCAAGACCAAGACTGTCTAAGTCTCGTCTTGTTTTTGCATTTGAGCCACACTAGTTATCACTGTATTTTTAGTCAGAAATTGTAGTTATTTTTTAAAATGTTTTGTCTTATTCTTTTTGTCTGTCTGTTTAAAATTTTTATTCTTGGATTTTTGGTAACTAACATGTGCTTGGTCTTATCTTCGTTGACTTTAAGACTTATTTCCCTTACCCCGCTTTTAAAAAGGGTAAAAACTTCTTTTACATCTTTGGTGGATTGTGCAATTGTGTCGACATCGTCAGCAACAGCTAACAGCACCTACGCTCCTTGGCCAGCGAAGCCATTTGTTAATTTTGAATGTTTTTTTCCTAACTGCATCTTCTAAAGCGAAGTTGAATACCAAAGTGGAAAGTGGATCACCTTGTCTTAGACCTGTTACGATTTGAAACTCATCTCATAAACTACTGCCAATTCTGATATGTGCACATGAATCCTGCACACACATCTGGGCTAATCCTACCAACTTTCTCAGTACTCCCATTTCCACCATTACCTTCAACAAATAATCTCTGTTTACAGCATCATACGCATGTTTATCATCTACAAAAATTTGATGTACAACTCTTTTCTAAAAATTGGAACTGAAGATAAAGATCTGGTCTATTGTTGACCTTCCCGGTTGGAGGCCACAGTGGTAATCACCTGTTATTTCTTCTGCGTATGGAATTAATCTTTTCAGTAGAATAATCGAGATAACTTTGTAGGTTGTATAAAATAATTATATTACTCTTCTTACAAATAGTGTATCTCTCTTTTTGTGGACGGGTACTATGTGTCTTTCACGCCATTCTATTGGCATTTCTTCTCTTTGTCATATTTAATGTATTTGTACTTTAAGTTGTTCTACCCGTTTCTTGTTATTTCTTAGTGCCAGTAGTGCTGCCTTTACTTCCTTAAGGACTGGTAACGGTATTCGGGTTCTGCTGAGTGGTACTGTTTTTGTCCCTATGTTGTCGTGTACTTATCAGTATTTAACAATTGTTTGAAATATCCCTTCATTGTCGGCTTATGTGTTACTACTTCCTTAAATATGTGATCAGATAGGTTTAACAGTAAAGGTGCTAATATACAACCTTTTCGAACTTCTCACTGCATATCAATATCGTCTGTTGTAGAGTGTCCTTCTCGTACGCGTGCCTTTTGCCTTCAATATAAATTATTTATAATTTGGATATTCTTTTTATCAACTTTAATTTTGTAAACTATTTCTATCAAAATAAAATAGAAGGTTTAGGTTTAATTTCGTTACAGCGTACCACCATTCGCTGATGTGCATATTTCTGCCTCTTGGCTTTATCATCATAATATTTTTATCAGTTTATAATGCTGGACTCGATTAATTTTTTCATAATCGATGAAACAAGCAAATATATCCTTTGTTTGATCTCTGCATTTCTTCAGGAGTAGGTTTATACTAAATAGAGCTTCGCGTGTTCCAAAAGCGTTTCTACAGACAAAATGTGAGCTGCCTTAATTTTTTACATTTATTTACTTTTAGCATTTACTTCTGGTTCGACTATATACTCGTATTATTCGTAAAAACGTTGGATATAAGGAAAGTTCCTCGGTTCATCTGTTTTTTAGTAATAATTGTTATATGTTATAAAAGTGTTCAGTACTTCAACTGGAAGATCGTATGGATCAGATACTTTTCTGTTTTTGCTAATTTGAAGTTTGAGAGACGTTACTTTCATTATATACATCCTGCCGTCTGTTATCTTATACATATTTTGTCAAGTTGTCTTTTAATTTTTGGTTATCTAAAATAATTTCTTGTCTTGATTAACTAAAGTAATCGGAAGTATTTTCTGTGTATTCTACTTATTCCTTTAATCTTCTTGGGCATGCTAAATGTGTCATGTTTTTAAAATATTCTCTTTTCATCGATTCTACTTTAGCAGCTTTGATCTAAACAGTATTATTATTGGCAAGTCTCTATATTCTTCTTGTTTGTGTTTTATTTTTCAGCGTTTTTCCATAAGTTTCAGTATATGATCTGTTATCCACTTTTTTTTCGGCTATTAATTTTCTCTCTTACGGTACTGGGTGCAAGTGTTAGTGATGATGTCTTTGATTTTATTCCATTTTATTCCAAAGTATTTCAGAGTTTTTTTCATTGCTAGGTAATTTAGTTAATTTATTTTTCACCTTTTCAGTGACTTTTCATTTCATTTGGTATAGAATTATTCTAGTTATTTCTATTGGTCCGCTCCTTTCTTTTTTGTTGTAGGTTTTGTAATAAGTTTCCATTTTAGCGACTAACAGATTATGATTTGATTTTTTTGACTTTTTTAATGCAGTTTGTAAATCACATATAAATAAATCACTACAATATGTAATAACAACTTTAGAATTTATGCCATCAATTTTTGTCGTTACAGGTAGACACATAGGTAAGGTAAACCTGCCACTAAAGAGAGAGTTAGGTAGGTATTTATAACTTAGGTAGGTATAGAAAAATAATGACCTGTGACCTAATGTCGTACAAATGTATTGTACGACAGTACGACAGTACGAACAGTACGGCATTCATACACATAGTTTCGGATCGTTATTTAGATTACTTTTATGCAGTGCCGTAGAATATTATAAAAAACACTTCCCAGTTCTGGACTGAAGTAAAACTAACATGACTGAATCGAGTTACAATTGAAAAATAAACTGTTGCTTGGAGAGCATATCATAGACATAGTATATATATATATATATATATATATATATATATATATATATATATATATATATATATATATATATATATATATATATATATATATATATATAGTCCTTTTAAGATAAAGCTATCCACGTTAAATAATTTTTAAACTTCTAATTTTTAGGAAAAGCGCAAAAATACGTCAATTAAGTTTTTTGTTTCTTGATTTTTGAAGGTACTACAAATAGTACGGTTAAATATTTAAAAAGTTTAAATTATGCTACAACCTATTTTATTACAGTCAATTAAGGTGAGAAAGATATTATCTTGTTAAAAGAAAAATTGTCTATCTCATAAACTAAACACTTAAACCAAATGTATTATCTTCTTCTTCTTCAAGTTCCCTGTCCGTTGCGAACGTTGGCTATTAACATAGCAATTCTGATCTTATTTATGTATTATACATTTTTTAAATCAGTACAGAAATGAGAATCCAAATATAAAATAAAAAAAGGGAGTAATTTAAATAATACAGGGATGATACGGGGAGTGAGAGGGAGCATTTCCAGCCACCTTAAATATGACATAATGTCTCCCCCTTCGAATATTAATTGATGTGTTTTTGCGCTTTTCCTAAATATTAGAAGTTCAAAAGTTATTTAAGGTGAATAGTTTTATCTGAAAAGCACTGGATGTATAGACTCGAGTTGAATACACGAAGCATAACTGAACTAAATAAATCTCGAAAATGAAGAATAAAGTTTATGACAGAATATTTAGTAAATAGAAAGTTAAGCGCTAACTATTTTTATCATAAAAATAGTAAAACAAAAGAGAAAGTTAATGAATGAATGAAAACGAAAGAAATTGAAATAGAATAATTATTTAAAGACAAATAACAAACATGTGACGTTTATAACGTTACAATATGAAACAAACCTTGAATTTAAAAAAAAATTTAATGTGATGTTTTGAATAATACTATAAAATTCATCCTGAGTGATACCGGTACCGAAAGCTGAAGAAGAGCAATGTGTATAAAAATCCTAATGGTCGCATGTATAATTTTTTAGACCAGTTTACACGTCTCCTACTCATTCCTACTTTACGGCTTCTGGCAATAAGTCGGAAAATTTATTTATGAACAAATTCCCGCATTTATGAAATAGTTCTGTTTTTAATTTTCTCTTCTATTTCCTTATTAATGTTTTAATAAATTTAACTATTTTGGAATCCTCGATAAATATATGAGTGCTATCACGAATCTACCCGACATTTCTTCTCTGGAATTGTATATAAAGTGTTATTTATTATACGCATTATTATTTACTTTTAAAGGGTTTTAACGTGACCTATAACTGCTTCCGTATTAACAAATACTTAGCCCATGTATTTCCGAGGTGAATATTGCGTGTTTTGATATCATAACTCAAAATTTAGACACTGCAGCCAACGAAGTAAATGTAACCTTTAAACTGGAAAACAACCAAAAACGCGTTTTGCATGCGGAGCTTGTATAGGCGTTATAAGTATTCTAATTAGTTGCTCAATTGTTAGCTAAGCGAAATGAAGTTAATGTGTTTAGACCTCGGCAAGTTCAAGTTTAAGGCTTGGTAAGTTATGAACTGCAGTTAAATAACGTAGAGAATCCAGAAGTTGTTAAAAAAAGTATGTAATTTACAGGAAATTTTAAACAACCGTAAAACTATTGATTACTCTAAAGGGTTTTAACGCTAAATACGTCTCTAAATATACGCTAAATACGCCAAACATCCCTCTTATATACAAATATTCTATACAATTTGCATGTTATTGATTAACAGGTTAAAAGATGAGTATACAGATACACCAAAACTTACTTATTTAATCAGTAGACCCATGTACCTTTGTACCTTTGTACAAAGGTACACTTTGGCGTTGTGGCTTTTGTACCTTTCGGCGTTGGGCAGTTTATAATACAATTCATTAAATTACAATAATTTACAGTCTTCTGAGGTGTCCTAGCTCTTAACGAACTTTCCTGCCAAGTCTTACCCCTACTCTGCAGTATCTACAAGATGTCACTGTTCCATTCTTTAATGGGTCTTTCTCTTCTGTTCTTTCCTATTGGTTTTTACACTCTTTTTACTTGTCTATTATTGTCCATCCGGGTTAGATGTCCGAACCATGCCAATTTTTTCTCCTTGATTGAGTCGAGTATCGGTTTGATTTTTTGAGTCTCTCTCTTATTTCTTCATTTCTTATTCTATCAGTTCTTTTTACTCCGATCGTTCTTCTGAGGTATTTCATCTCTGCTGCCTGAAATCTGCTCTGATGTCTTTTGTTTAATATCCAATTTTCTGCTCCATATGTCACTGTAGGTCTATATATTGTTTTGTATATTGTCATCTTGGTCTTTGTTGATATTTCTTTGTTATTAAGGAATCCTCTATTTAGTGCTTGGAATAGTTTTCCTGTGTTTTCCATTCTGTTGTTAAGATCGTTCCCGATGTCTCCTTTGTTGTTGATTACTGTTCCTAAGTATTTGTATGAATTTGTCTGTATTATTTTTTGTTGGTCTATCATTACCTCTATTTGATCTTCCGTCCCTCGTTTCCTTGATATTTTCATTATCTGGGTCTTCTCTTTGTTTGCTTCTAGTTTAAGTTGTATTTGCTTGCTTCTAGGTTTCATTTCTCTAAGTTGTATTTCAGTTTTTCTGCAGTTTCTGCAATTAATACTATGTCGTCTGCAAATATACACATCTCAGCGTTTATCATTTGCATTCTGTTCCAACCGATGCAGTATTTATTGAATGTTTTCTTACATTCTTTCACTATCTCATCTATTACATTATTGGTTGAGAACGATAAAAGTACGCAAGACTGCATACCTTGGACACATACTGAGAAATAATAAATATAGTCTTCTGCAGGTCATCATGGGGTAGAGTCGATGGCAAAAAGGGAATAGGTAGAAAGAGGAAGTCATGGCTGCGAAATATTCGAGACTGGACAAACATGACTGTAGACCAATTATTCCACGTTGCAAAAGACAGAGAAGCTTTTAAAAATGTGGTCGCCAACCTCCGTTAATGGGGACGGCATAGGAAGAAGAAGACATTTATGAAAGCACTGGGCTGAGACTTCCCCCTTGTCTAACTCCTTGAGTTGTTTCAAATGGTTCTGACTGTATATTTAACATTCTTGCTGTATTTGTTGTTTTCATGTATATACTGTTTGTTGCTTCTATCAGTTCTTCACTTACTTGCTTCTTCTTTAGTCTTTCCCATATATCTTTTCTTTTGACTGAGTCGAATGCTTTTTCCATGTCTATAAAGCTCAGGAATATATGGTCTTGTGTGTTGTGTCCTTTCCTGAATCCACTTTGTAGGTCCTCTAATTTATGTTCTATTTCTTTTCTGATTTTCCTTTCTATTATGGTTTCGTATACTTTTGCTGCTACCCATAGTAGTGATATACCTCTATGGTTCTTACAGTCTCTTGTGTTTCCTTTTTTGTATATAGGTATAATACTGCATTTGTCCATTCTCTGGGTATTACTTTTCTCTTCCATATTAGATTATATATGTATAACAATTTTCCTTTTGCTTTTACTCCTATCTATTTCATCATTTCTGGTGCTATTTGATCGCTTCCTGGTACTTTTCCAATCTCTATCTTTCTTATTTCTGCTTCCAGTTCTTCTTTTTCTATAGTTTTTGGATTTTCCGTGTTTCTCATGGATACTCTCTTGTTTTGGCTTTCCTTCTGCATTGTATTCGCTTGATTTCCATTCAGTATCAGCTGGAAATGTTTCCTCCATCTTTCCATTATTGTCTTATCGTCGTTTATTATTGTTCCTTCCTTGTTCATTATTTGTTTCAGTTTCGTTTCTTTGTTGCTTCTTAGGTTTTTCAGTGTTCTTTAAAATAATTTTACGTTTTCTGTGCTGTTTTCTTCCATTTTTCCCCGAATTTTTCCCATCTCTTCTTTTTCGCTTTTTAACTTAACATCTTTTTAACTTTTGTTCTTTGTCTTTGTCTCTTATAATTTTTATATTTTTGTTTTGTCTTGTATGTATTCTTTCCATAATTTCTTCTTTTCTTTTATTTCTCTTTTCACTTCATCGTTCCACCAAGATGTTCGCTTCCCTCTGTTGTTAGTTCTTGTAGTTCCACATATTAATTTAGCTGTTTGTTTCTATTATTTTATGTTCATTGTCCATCTCTTTCTCTAGCCCTTCTGAGTATCTTATTTTCGTTGTTTCTTCCCTTAGTTTATAATTTTTTATTATTTCTTTGTGTTTTTTTTTATGTTCTCATTTCTTTTTATTTCTTTTCTTTTTCTTTTGAATGTGGTTTTTTAGTAGATAGTGGTCACTACCAATTTCATCTCCTTTCAACACCTTTTTACCCTTACGTCTCTTATCCAGTTCTTCATAAAAATCACAGCTCTATAAAAAGAGGACAATGCGCTCATTTTTGGCATCGTAGTGTATTTAATAATGTAGACTGTATATGTTTCAGACAGCCGTTAAAAAAAATCTACAAAAAATACAAAAAATGGCTTCGGGACCAAAAAAAAATTAATAAAACAATAACAAAAGGCACAAGAAACAAAAAAATACTAACAACACTCAAAAAACGGACAGAAGGGGACCACCTTCTCGTGCGCTGAGTCCGTGAACTGGACCTAGCCCAGAGCGGGTGCTCGAGATCCGAGCAAACAATACAGATCGAAGATAAGTCACTAGAGATAGCGGGAATAAAGCGACTTATGTTTACGCTTGCCTGCATTGTTTCGAGAAGGATTTCGTGTGGAGCTCCCACATAATAAACACTTTGCTGATATAGCGCATCAGAGGTTTAACGGGAGGGGGGTTGATGTTCTGGAGCATTGTGACGAGGTGGATTGATTTATGTTTACACGAGTTAATCCTCCTCGTTCCAATGAATTGTATCACCCAAGTGTCATTCTTAAGGGATGTGCAAGTCTTTCAGGCTGGGTTAAACACTATAGCTTAATCCTATACTAAATACTTGTATATTACTTGCGTGTTGTGTGTTAGTATGTAAATACTATTAAATCTCGTTTGAATGTTTTTTTATATTATTCTTGATTCTATGTTTGTAACTATTTTGCTTTTTTCTGCATTTTTTTAATGTTTTGACAAATCTCCAAATGTCTGACGTATTTTATTCAATGAAAGTAAAACGGCTCCAATATTTTTAGTGGTTATTTATAACTGTTAGAGAATGATACAGCATTACAATAATAGACTAATAAATTAAAATTACAACTTAACAACATTATCACTTACATTAAATTAAATTTAAAAAATAAAAAAGAAATATACAACCTGCGAGTAGTCGGTTAACAAAAACATAACTTTAATAAAAAACGACAGTTTACGACTATTTTATTAAAATCTCAACAAAAATTGATTTTTCTCTTATTGGCCCTTGAGAAACGACAAACTTAGATTAAAATAGGTCATAGCGTGATGTGATGTGATATGTCATGTTGAAACAATATCTCTTCTATCACTCTGCTCTATTTGAGGAAGATGCATGTGTGGAAATGAGATTTTTTTGGTAATGCCAATCGTTCAAACCCGTTTACTGTTTGCGAGACCTAATTTAGCTTCTAGGTAATAACAATAAAATCACATATCTGCTAATCTAGTATGTGACATATTAATCTCATTGCCACTGTTCATGCAAACAGAACTATGCGACATTTTAGAAATATATATTATTACACTAAGAAAAAAGTTAACATAAGAAACAGTTGGTTAAATACTTATCATAGCAGTGTATTATTAGTTACCCCTTACTTCAAAATGTCATATACTAATTATTTTCAAATTGATATAGTAGTTTTAAACCGCGATCACAACTTGTCTTGTATTTGGTACACTCGCTCCTCTGTTTTCAAGAAATATTTCAAGCCTCTCGCAATTGTTTTGTTAGTTAGAAGTTTAGCTCCCAGCAAGAAAGATTTACTACGTTTGTTTACAAAGTTTTTTTGGTAATAAAATGTCACAAAAAAACAAATTTTTGGTGTACCTAACCAAAATTATATTTATTCTGGTAAGTCTTTCTAATTGTAATTTTTGTAAAATTATGCACATTTACTTATACACATATCAATTTATTGTCATTTGTTTTCTTATGACATATTCGGAACATTAATTATTACTCCAGACGTCAAAGACGAAAATACCACTTAACCTCTAAAAATTATACGAACAAGCTAAATTTTGTCGAGAATGTCAATTTTGGGACCCCCAAAAAGATGAAACAAAAGTTTGCAACTCTTACCCCTGGGCGTCCCCTCTAAAATCACCTCACGTTGGAGAGAACGGAAAACATCGATTTACCAAGAATATGTACATCATCATCATCATCACGTAGCGCTACAACCCTGGGTGGGTCTTGGCTGACTATACAACTTTTTTCCAATTTGTTCGGTCTTCCATCAACCTAGGATCAAATGGAATGTTCATTTTTCGGAGATCTGCTTGGATGTTATCTCTCCATCGCATTCTGGGACGTCCGAGTGGTCTTTTGCCTGTGGGAATCTCTTCCCAT
The DNA here is from genome assembly GCF_040954645.1 of Diabrotica undecimpunctata. Classification (NCBI taxonomy): domain Eukaryota; kingdom Metazoa; phylum Arthropoda; class Insecta; order Coleoptera; family Chrysomelidae; genus Diabrotica; species Diabrotica undecimpunctata. The sequence continues at coordinate 32,647,449 of NC_092808.1, forward strand.
ACCAGTTTTACAAGTCTATCGTTATGCAGTCTGTGCACGTGGCCTGTCCATCTTAGTAGCTGTGATTTAATTTCTTGGACAATATCGGCGTCATTGTAGAGTGCTTTTAATTCGATATTGGTTCTGATCTTATACTGGTTTGTGGTGATGTCATGGCGAGGTCCGAAAATTTTTCGTTCAAAGCGTCTGAGCTTTTCTTCGTTTGCTTTGGTCATGGTCCACGTTTCGCATCTGTATGTTATTACAGGTCGTTATATATTACGATGGATTTATAGATTTTGATCTTGAAGAATATGTACGTCGGAAAAAAATGTTTCAAACAAGAAATGTAGCTGAGATAATTTTTAACAAAAATGTTCATTAGCACTTCTGTAGAATGAAGCGTTCTCTCAGCAATAACGCTTGAAACAGTCGGCGATTTTGAATGTCAGTTAAGGCAGCTACAGACACAACTGCAAGCTTGTCCAGCATACTTGTTCAATTTTTTTGTACAAGTATGCACAATTTGCCGTTGGCACCACACGTACAAGCATGCTTGATAAAAATATAGGTAGTATAAATCCCGAATAACAAAGCGTGCGATGTGGTGTAAACAATGGTTGATAAAAAGGAAAGCCTATTCTCACATTAGCTTACTAAGTGGGCTGAAAATGTATCCGCATAACTAGCACAATTATCTTAGAATGGATGAACAGACGTATTTAAACCTTTCGTCTCTTGTATCACCTTTGATTCAAAAGCCGGATACGATCATGAGAGAAGCCATAACACCACATGAAAGATTTCTTGTGACTGGAAGAAGTTATGAAGACTTGAAGTATTTAAGTGAGTTTTTCATCTTTAACTTTTTTCTTTTCTCTTCTATAATTAGTCCGGAAGAAATTTATTTTTTTAATAACTTCATCCTTATCGACATTAACGTCAATTAACCTATATTTTCTAATAATATTTTGTACGCTGCATCCCTCTTTGGATTTAACGTGCCAAAGACATGGCTGATTTTGGTATTCTTGAATAAACTCTTCCAATGATTCATGGTTAACCTTTTTGAGATCACTAGTCATGACGAAAATGACTCAAATGCTACCTCACAAAGCAACACAACAGACGCCAACTTATTTAAGCTTCAAGCTTCACATTTCCCTACAGACACTCAAGCGTGCTTGTACAAAAAGATTAGACAAAACATCAAAAATAAAATAAAGATTTACTTTTACATATACACACCATAATACACCTGCATACAAAACATGTCGCATACCATCAAGACAGGTTTAATATACTACTTCCATTAATATAACATGAAGAACACCTACTTACTTTTTAATCATACTATTTTTGTTTTTTCTTTCTGTTCTCTATGGATCAGTTAAAACACACCATTAAAAGATGTCACAAACAGAATTGTTACTATCATAACTAAATTTTAAAATGTATTTTGTTCATTATTTTATATGTTATATTTTATATGTGTGTTATTAATGTTGAGTGTCATAGCTTTATATAAATAATCTCAACGACTAGTAAGTTGCACTGACGATTTGTGATATATTGTACTTGAAGAAGGAATAAAACAATTCCGAAAGCTAGACCAAAAGTCAAAAGAGTGTTTCTGTACATCCCGGCCAAACCTTCTGACTGCAGCCCTAATAAACTGTGTTGTTTGTATATATATATATATATATATATATATATATATATATATATATATATATATATATATATATTATATATATATATAATATAAATATATATATATATATATATATATATATATTTTATATATATATATATATATATATATATATATATATATATTTTATATATATATATATATATATATATATATATATTGTTATGGTTTGAATTGGTCTAAAATATTTAAAGATCATAATATAAATTTAATTTCATCAGCCAATAAACTTGATTTAATAGATAAATAGGAGTATTATTTCTGTAAAAACCAAATAAATAAGAATGAGTAAAGATTTGTCTAAGCTATGATAAAGCAGTTAGATATCGATATTATAGCAATAGTCGGTTTTTAATAAACAATTATGTCAAAGGCACATGTATAGGAATTCGTTGAACACAAAATAAAAATCTTTTGTACACAGAATTTTGAAAGTAAGGAGAAAGATTTTAGTAAAACATAAGGGTAGATAATACTCTTGATGTTTAGTTATATTGGTATATCGAGACTTGTAAACAAAAAGAAATGAATTATTTATGAAATTGGAAATACCAAATGATATAAGGTAATGACGACAGCGAGTTTGTTTACTGAGAAAGTATGGAATGTGATTGGTTAGAATTTAAGGTGTGGACTGTATGATGCTGGAATCTGATTGGTAGATTGGGAAGGTAGAGGGAAACGACGCCAAGCCCATTTTGTGACGACGGAGGAGATTTAAGTGTATTTTGAAGTTCTGAAGAAGCTGGTTATTTTGCTGCTCCATGGCTTGCAGTAGAAGTGAGCAGAGTTGCATTTAAATAAAAATTGTGTAAAGTGTTTGATGTGTCTGTGGAACAAGCCAAAGGAGTAGTAGCAATTCAAAGCGGAATTTACATCCTGTAATAAGAAAAACAGGTGTAGCATATATGTAGTGCTAATGAAGTGAAAATTCTTTCGATTAGTAAGAAAGTGTGTTCCTGTGGGATAGGTGTTTATCCAGGAGATGTTTTGGAGAAACTGAAGCGGCGTTAGTGTGTGTGAGAGACTTTCACCAGCTGAGGAGAAAAGGGGTGTGTAAAACATTCAAGAATACCAGCAGTAGATGTTCAGAGCACAGTCGGAAGAGAAAAGGAGCCAATAGAAAAATTGTGTAAATAAAAGGTCAGTCTGATATATAATAAAAAAGGACTTTCAACCACACTCGTAACAATATCATAACTAATTTTATTGTTTCAACATTTTGTTCAGCTCTTCGCTCTCATAATACATATAAAATTTAATTAAGAGATCTTTTTTTTTGAGTACAAATAATAAATGTGAATAATTTGTGTATGAACATTAGAGAATTTTTAAGTTTAATTATACGTAATTAATCATAGGTTATATGTTTGGTTTAATTATAAATTTATTTGATTTAACAAATTAAAAGTAATTTTTAAAAATTGTTTGATAATTTATTATCACAAATTTATTTATTTTCATTTATTTTCCCATTGTTCATTGCTCTCAAAGGTATAGATATTACTTTGAAGCCATTACCAAGGTAACATCTCTTTTATCATTTTGATGCATATCCTGGGCAGTGCTGTGTATACTTCACAGTCTGCAAAATGTTTTTAACATATCTCTAATAGTTATTACGCTAAAATTATCAAAAAGTGAAAAGTATTAAACTGAGTTTATTAGTCTAATTTATTAACTTTATTTATTATAAAATATTTTAACACTTAGTTTATTAAAGTCTTTATTTGTACAATATCATAGGTACTAATTTATTTCACACTATAATTATATAATTTATTTACAACATTAATTACAATTTATTTATCCCGACAATACGCGCATAACATTTCAAAACTCGACTCGATTATATTTTCAGACTGTCTCACACAATGAAAATTCCGCTATTTATACCAAACAGCCGTTAGTTCTGGAATTCCTTCGAAGCAGATGGATGTTGACCTGTGCTGACCCTTCTCGAATGAAAGGGGAACGTCAGACAGGTTTCTAGCGGGTCGGAATCTACGAGAAAATTCTTGTTAGAATAATAACATGTTTACAGGTTAAATATTAGTCATATTTATCGTAAAAGTATGAAGTTATTCAGGTAGCAATATTGGTGAGCTGTCTTAAAATAAAAATATATTGATTGAAATTTCTTCTACTTTAAGTATCATACGGTTGCAGCACGTTAACGTTCGTCCACTTGATAGGACGAATAGGATTGAAGCTTCTACTTCGATAGTAAGTAGTTCTTTATAGTGCCCCACCCACCTTTGCAATACTTCTTCTTGTGTATTGAGTATGTGCCCCTCCTTATCCTTACATAGTCCGATCCTTGGTTTAAATTCTTTCCTTGCTTTATTTAGATTTTTATAGAATTTTCTTGTTTGATTTTCCTTTGCCTCAAGTTCTTCCAATATTCTATTTTCATAAGTTCGCTTTTTTCTCTGACGGATGTACTTCTCTTCTCTTCTGAGATCTTTATATTTTTGTTCTTTTTCCCGGGTTCTTTTTTGCTGTATCAGTTTATATGCATTGTTCTTTCTTCTTGTAATGTCCTCACACTCAGCATCGAACCACTCATTGCGTGGTGGTGGTCTTTGCGGCCCTAGAATGTTATTTGCTGCGTCTTTAATATATTTTTTTACATATTTCTCATTGTTCACTAATTGTTAGATTCTCTTTAGTTATGTATAAATATTTATAAAACTCTTATATCTCGTAGCCATGAATCTTGCCTCCCAGGACTTGTTCTTCCTTCTAATTTGCCCGATAAAATCAATCTCAAGACCTCATAGTTATGACTAATTAAAATAAAATAGTTATGACTAATTATAGTATATGTCCCAAATAGGAAACTTTTTGTTGTTTTATAGTGCGCAACAATTCACACTCGGTTCTAGCTCATCGTACTTCCACGTTTGTCACATGATCAGCCCATGACGGAGTAGCTTACGAAAAATCCACATTTTAAATGCTTCTATGATTCAAACAAATGATAATTGATAATTAATTTTTATTTGAAAAACCATGTTTCAGTCCTGTACGTTATTAATGGGCCATATATAACATTTTACCATGCGGAGTCGTAAGGATAGTGGAATTTCTTTCTGACAGTACTAATTTCTATTTCTATATCACTATCCAGTTTATTATTTATAATGCAACCAAAGTATTTAAACCTGTCAACTCTTTTTTAACTATGCACTAATATTTGGGCTTGGTTATGTTGTTATCTTCTTCTTCTTCTTTAAGTGCCATCTCGGCAATCATCATAGATATTCGGACTTTTGAGACGGCTGCTCTGAAAAGTTCATTTGATGTACATCCGTACCACTCTCTCAAGTTGGGTAGCCATGACATTCTACGCCTCTCTATGCTTTTCTTTCCTTGAATCTTTCTCTGCATAATCAGTTGGAGCAAGGTGTATTTCTCTCCACGTGTAATATGTCCGAGATATTCCAATTTTCTTGTCTTAATTATATTTGAAACTGCTATTTCTTTATTCATCCTTCTCAGAAACTCTTTGTTTGTGATGTGTTCTGTCCACGATATTTTCAGAATTCTTCTATACACCCACAGCTCGAATGATTCCAGTTTTTTCATTGATGTCGCATTCAAGGTCCAAGATTCCATTCCATAAAATAAAGTCGAAAAAACATAGCACTAAATCCCTTGTACATAGCACTCTTCTCATTTTGTTGAAATTTGCTCTAGCCTTTTCTATTCTGATTTTGATCTCCTGAGTATAATCATTTGTGGAGTTAATCATTGTTCCCAGATATGCATATTTGTCCACTTGTTCGACGTTGGTTCCGTTCATTAGAAGATTCTCGTTATTTCTTTGAGTTTTCGATATTCTCATAAATTTCGTCTTCTTGACATTCATTGTTAGACCATACTCTTTTCCATACTCTGCTATTCTGGTCACCAGTCTCTGAAGATCTTCAATATTTTCGGCTAAGATCACAGTGTCGTTCGCATATATAATGTTGTTAATGAGAACTCCATTTACCTTTATTCCAGTTATTTCACTCTCAAGAGCGTTTTTCAGGATCTCTTTGGAGTAGACATTAAAAATAATTGGCGACAATACGCATCCCTGTCTCACTCCACATCTTATTTCAATTTCTTCTGACAGCTGTTCGTTAACACGTACTTTTGCTCGCTGTTTGTAGTATAAATATGATATGATCCTGAGGTCGTTGTAGTCAATCTTCTTTGATGTCAGGACATTCATTAATTGTTTATATGGTACTTTATCGTTGCTTCGTTTATGTCGCTTTATTATAGTCAATAAAACATACGTATATATCTTGATTGACGTCCAGGCATCTTTGTATCGGTATATTAAGTGAAAAAAGAGGTTCACGCGTTCCTAGGCCTTTGCGAAAACCAAATTGTGTATCATTAACGTCTATGTCCAGTTTGTGATATATTCGGTTATCTTCTAATGACCATTAATTTGGTTTTTTCAATATTGATGTTACGCCTCTCTCAATAGCTATCCATATTGATAGTTTGAGTAATAAAATATTTAGAAGAAGAAAAAGGTATGTGTTCAATAGTGTGAATCTTCTGTCAAACTTTTACTACTTAATGCCAATTAATGCATAACTCAAGTTTTTTTTCTCAAAACCATTGGGCAAAACGTTGTATTTATATGTAGGTATTTAATTAAATATGCATCCCTTTATTAAATTATTCAAGGCATTCTAGAAAAAATATTAGCTTAAATGTAGACATAGATCATTTCGAACTGTCACGTTTACAGTATATACATAAAAATTACTTGATGTAATCAAAATTTATTTAACACAATGCCAGCAGATACCGAACAAGAAAAAGAACATAATGTTTCAAATACAGAACAAGGTACATCCGCTGATCCACCTTGGTATAAAACAATTGTTGACACCTATAAAAAGTATAAAGAAGATTTGTTCGGTGATTTCAATGGCTATACGAAGCACGAGCGTATGATGGACTATACAGTACCTCCAAATTATAAATTCGTATTTGCTAAGTACAAAGATAATTCCTATCGCCCAGCCTCCATCGTTGGCAAAAGTAAAAAAATGAAGGCATTTATTATTTACTTTTACCATACCAAAAAGTGCCGATATTTAGAACCAAAAGATATCTTATTAAAGCATGGTAATCTTTTAGATAGAAAAGTAAGCTTCAACCATGAGGGCCAAAAAAAGAAAGGAATCGTTTATGGAAATAATTCTCCAGCGAACCATGGAATTCCATCGGTATTTTACATAAAAAGAAAAGGAAAGGCGAAATGGTATTCAATAAATTTTAAAAAAGTGTATTTAACGAAAAGGCAGTTTACTAATTTGTATTTTACAAGACCTAAGCGGCGCATGTCCACAAGTGCGTGCAGGAAAAGATCAGTCAGTTCCAGAGAAAATAGTACTCGGCGATTTTCTACTGTAGATTTTTAAATAACATTGATGTAATCAATTAATATAAAATTAGATGTGATGTACTAAAATAAGACTTAAAAATATTACTATTAAATTTTAAGTTATAAAAAATTCAAAATTCAAGATTGTATGGGTACCTTGGACCATAATTAAATTTTTTTATGAGCCAATTATTTAAATAAAACCGGGGAAAGAATCTTATTTCATAACAGCAATATACTTCTACATTTTGTGTCTTCTTTAGAAGACACTAAAATTCTGTAGAAAACATTTAAATTCTGTAGAATTTAAATATTAAAAAATTATGAAAAAAAAATTTTGTTATGCTATTAATGATACAAAACCATAATGTAAATACCATTCATCGCGTTCCTAGCCTCCTCCAGACTTTCTCTTGTCATCCCTATCCACCGCCTTCCTCTGCCAAGCACGTATTTCCATATTTCTCATGTGTTCATCGGTGTTATCAAGGAACCTTGTTCTGCGTCTTTCTCTTCTTCTCTGGCCAATGGGTCTATCGTGAAGCGTTTTTATAGCTGGGTCATTTTGTTCTATCCGCATTACATGCCCTATCCACCTCAGACGTACAATCTTATCTATATGTTTTACGATATCTGGTTTCTGGTATATTCTATAAAGATCGAAGATGTATGTAAGAAGAAGTTTTACTTTTGTATTTCTTCTTATGTCAGTAATAGTTAAACTATATTTGAGTCTGGGCCATTTGTTACATAGAATGACTAATCATCATCGTAAGTAAACACTCATCTATCTAGAGTGTAACTCCCTGCTTTCTCGAAGCCATTTGAAATGTTGGCAGTACTTTTTCAGAAAGTAGGTTATAAAAATCGATATGGTTAATACACTGTTGCTTTAAAAATAGTAGTCTGAACTACTGCCAGGTTTTGTTTACTTTGGCCGAAAGTTGTTTTCGAAGGGTAGAATTTACTCTCTCTTTTTAATCCGGTTTTTCTCCGTTCTAATTATAGAAAATTTAAAAATATTAGACTAATAAGCTGCTAACTGAGCAGAACCTGCAGTAAAATATAATACCGATAAATTATTAGTGTGATATAAAATAAATAGGGAAGATTTAGTTCTGGATTCTCAATATTAACGTCTATAATCTTTCTTTTTTTTGGAAAGTAATAAGATCATTCTAACAGAGAGCGACGTATTCGGTAAGCGTATTTGTTGTTTTTTTTTTTACCATATATGCATATTGGTTTTAAAGATATGTCAAACTGGTTGTCTTTTTTATCGTTTTTGAACTAATCTTTTCATATTTCAAGTGTCGAGTTTTCTTTGTCTCTCGAGAAAGAACAAGGAAGCTCCCTTTATTTTTCCTTTCTTTTTATACCAAATTTTGTCTTTTTCCATTGGTATATTTCAATCAATTTATGTTTATCCAAATATACCCCATACTAGATCTATAGACCCACGCCCTAAGGCTCGCCGTTATGTCCTTCAAAATACCTGAGCGCCGGTTTGCAAGGTGAACATACTTGTTCCTGGAATTCTTCTTTTCTCTTTTAAGCTGCACTTCCCATCCAGAACAAGTTACGTTATAACACTACAAATATCAGCTCTTTTCCAGGGTTACTAACAAGCCATTATTGTATTTATTGGTTGTAGTACTTCTTGAATGGAGTAGAAATGTTATAATCACCGTCTCATTGTTATGCAGGGGCGGTGAGCATCTTACAGGATATCTAATTACAGATAACTATCATGGATATCAATTATTAGTAACATTCCTTCATCCTTACATGGTTTAGTGTATTTTATAAAATATTTCATAAATTTTAAATACTTTTCATTTAATCAACCTGAAGGGTTAACTCCACCAGTTGTCCCTGGAAGTGCTTCCTTAAACATTTAATCTTTAAAAGGGAATCCTTTACTCTAGGGAACACCATCATAGGTGGTATGTAATTTCCTAAAGTACTGACAGGAGGGGAGACTGTTATAAGCTCTCCACGCTCTGCTGGTGTTACTTTACTAACCAACAACTTTTGGAGGATTTTACACTGTCATCACACTGGTCTCATTTGGACTATAAATTCTCACTGAACGAAATGGCTCAAAGCATTTATGGACGTCTTCCAAATTATCATAAAATTTACCTACATTTAATTTATTAAAACTAGTTGCTCCTGACATGGTGGTTTTTTTAGGTTTTCTAATGGCAAGGCCACCTTCCTAAGAGTGCTACTTTAAAAATATCCGCATAACTTGTTTCCTACAATTTTATTTTCGTTCCATGTAGAAGGGAATCGCTTATTATTTGCTTGAGCAAATTTATAGTTTTGTTCCCGAACCTGTCTTTTACCCTATTGTTTTTCCAGTTTCAGTTTGTGGCATATTGATCTATAACAATAAATAAAATAATACTAACATAACGTATCTATGATCAATGGTATAATAATGATATATATGGTAATGGTAATAGTATAGTAATGATAACTACAGTAGTCTCTCTTTATAACAATGTCCTATATAACGATAATTCCTTTATAACGATGAAAATAGTAAACGTTGTTTAGTTCGTCCTAAGGACAATGTATTAATTCTTTCTCTATACCGATATCGTTCTCTCTTTATAGCGATGACTTTTCAGCGTTCTATAGTCGATGACAAATGTGTTATTGTGTTTAAATTTCAGACTACCCAAGTCACGAGTGGCAAGGTCATTGTCCAGCGGTTGTTTTGTTTTGTGCTTAAGGAATGCGGCCTCTCATTCTACTAATTCTTATCAGAGGGTTAAGTGACTCGCTTTTATTGTTCGGGCGGCGTGCTTAACTGTTTTTTCATTTTCAGTTTGAGTTGTGTGTCAGTGTGTCAACAGTCAACATGTTTTCGAAAAAGCCTAAAGTGCTCTCGGTGGAGGAAAGGTTATCGATAACTCGAGCAATAGAGAAAGGTGAAAAGCAATCGGATGTCGTTCACCGTACGGAGCTGTCTAAGTCAACTCTGGCTACGATATGGAAGGAAAGAAAAAAGTGGATTGAAGCGGAGATGAAGGGCGAAGAAGTTGCGGAAAATTCAGCACAAAAATTTAGATCGCGCTATGCTTCAGTGGTTCCAGCAGCATCGTATGAACCATATTTCACTTTCTGGGCCTGTGGTTAGGACAAAAGCTGAGTTTTTTGCAACTGAGCTTGGAATTGAGAATTTCAAGGCATCTGAGGGTTGGCTGAGCAAGTCGAAGCTGCGGCACAAGATCAACTATGGGCAAATCAGCGGAGAGGCTCGCGATGTTATCAAAAATGTAACGTCGAAAAACCCACGTTGCTTTAAAAACATAAAAAATGATGACTTTGGAAATTTTTTAAGAAGCGATAAGAAAGTGGGATATCGAGCTTAAAGGGAAAAAAATCTTCTGCTTGTAGACAATTATACTAATCATCCTGTACTGTGCGACCTTCAAAACATTGAATTTTTGTTTTCTCCCAGCAAACACAACGAGTGTCCTTCAGCCCATGGCCAAAGTGTCATCAAGAGTTTGAAAAGCCATTACAAGAGAAGACTTTTGATAGAATTAGTTGAGAACAATGACGATCTTAAACTAAACATTCTTGACGCTATCCTAATGATTAGAAAATCTTGAGACGAGGTGATGAGCAATACAATAAAACATTCCTTTAAACACGCAGGATGGCTGGAAGATCAAGGATTAACTGATAATTAAGATGACCTGCCATTAGATGTTTGGGCCAGACAGTTTGAACTTACTATCACCTACGGACAGAAAGAGCTTACAGATTTTGAAGAAGTTGATGAAAATGTAGCTACATCTGGACTTACAGACGAGGACATCCTACAAGTAGTTCGTGTAGAAGAAGAAGAAAACAGTAACCCGGAAATGAAAGCAGAGCCAGAACCAGCTCCGACCCCTCAGCAGGTATTGGATGCAGCAAAAGTACAATATGAGTGCTGTGGAAGATTCTATGCGTCTTCAGGACAAGGTCAGGTCAGTTCTGTGGAAGGGAAAAAGGAAACAGACCAAGGTGACAGACTTTTTTGGTAATGTATGCTAAATCTATTTTAAAGTAGCATATTATGTATTTTGTTATTGTACAGTACACATGATTTAATTGTACAGTCATTTTTTTATACTGTATTGCTTATATTATTCTTTAATAAATCTATGTGGTGTACAATATTGTGTTAATTCATTTATATTCGTTTTGATAATGTTTTTAAATTAAAATAGGTTATTAACTACAGACTTCTTAATATTACAGTACCGAATTTTGTCTCTCTCTGTATAACGATCTCTGTATAACTTATAATGATGAAAATTCCCGGTCTCTTGCATATCGTTATAAAGAGAGAGGACCGTATGTAAGATAGTTTCCTAAATAACACTTAGCTCTCAAGAGTTATCTCTTATTTATTTATTATCATGTTTAATTTTTCCAATGTATATATATTCTATTTGATGTACTTTTCTAACCTAAATAGTCATGAAATTTCAAATATGAAATATGTCAATGTTACATTTGAACGTTTCCAACATAAATTATGGATAAATTTTAAGGTAAAAAATGTTTATCTATTTAATACTTCAAAAGAATTTAATAACATTTTTTATGTTATTTTAGTACGATGTACGATCCGGCTTTAGTGGAAGAGAAGCCAAAGCTGCATGAATGGAACATACTGCCTCCAAGAGTTAAAACTGTTGAATGTGACTTAAAAGTAGATAGATACATCCGTAAACATCAAACAAAAAAAGGTATCTGGAGATTTTAATATTTAAATTATTAAATAAATAATTTGTGCAAACTTTTCTCTCCCCTGTCAGTTTTTAAATGGGGGTATTCTTGTGATCTTCTACATAGAACGATAATTTTTAACGCATTAATACTTCTCGGAAAGGCTCTCATTACTTTTAGGTAGTTATGATTTAAATCATTTAGATCTTTAAAGCTCTTTAGCTGTATCGGTCAATCACATCGGTCAATCAGATCTTAGATTATTCAGGATAAATGTGTTTACACAGATGCCATCTTGTAGTTTCACGATTGCTTCCTTAAATAATTCTCCAGACTAAATATTAGATGTGATAAAATAATGCAACCTTAATGCACTACCTTTCTTAAGGAAAACTCAAGAGACAGGTCCTTTCCAAGACGGATGTTGGCTTTTTGGTCGGCGTAGGTTTATTATTAAACGAATATATTTCTCAGTCAGGCCCATTCTCTTCAAAAGTCAGTCAGCTTTTGATGTTCTACTCTGTCAAGTCTTTAGCAAGTCTTTTAATTTCTTTCATTATATTTGCTGCTTTCTCAGTTTGGTACATTATGTGTTTACGCTAATCGTATCTAAGCGCCAGTGTGGCTCATATGTTTTTTAACTACCATTGCCTTTATTAGGGACTATATTAAACAGTTACCAAAAGCAGGCAGTCGAGTTCAAACTTTCAAATGAATAAATGAATACGTATTTTTACCTTGTTTAAGTTTTGTCGCCTCTTCAAGGGTGGGGTTTTTATTGGGTAAACGCCAATTTGCATATTGTCTCTCTCTGGAACTAAGTGGTGGATATAAAGCAGTAGTGTCAGAAGGATTTCCTGCCTTTGGGTGCCGGTTGAACTAAGCCCGCTACTAAGGACAAGTTCTGTTGGAAAAACGGTCCTTTTCAGATTGTTGGCCTTTTTGTTTTGTTCGGTTTAAACGCGTGAGGATAGCTGTGCCTTCACCTAGGATCAGGTATCGTTGTGCAATGAGATTGGGAAACTACAAAAAATCAATTTCCCCCTATTCTTGTGATTTAAATGCGACTCTTAAGGAGTGTACGGGGTACTCACTGTTTAGTGTTTGGTGTGTGTAGATTGTGCGGGTTTGTGTAGTTCTTTGGTGTGTGTTGTTGGCTTGTTTCTTTTTTGGTGTTTGTATGTTTATGATTTGTGAGCTTGGATGGAGGTAGTGTGGGTAAATGATAAGTGTATATATGAATAATAAATGCGTGTGTTGTATTGGGTGGTTATGTGCGGAGTTGAGTGAATGTTTAGTTTATGGAATGTTTGTAGCAGGAGGTTGACATGGCATAATCATACAATGCATTGGACATTTGGTTTAAATAGCGGATTGTGTCACTCCTCTTTTCAGGAAAGACATTGAAGGGGATCATGGATGTAAAGTGGATTGGAGATTTCATGTCCGAGGATAGGTCGTATAAGGGGATTAGCTTGGAAGTGTGTACGGGTTGTGTTTGTTTTGTGTCTTTTGGTTGGATTCTTCGGTGTGGGCATTTTTGTGAAAATGTCGGGTGGCGTCCATTACAGTTGGGACCTTTGGGAATACCTATCGTGGAGCATGCAGTAGACATGTGTTGTTGTCCACAATATGGACAGATAATTGATTTTTCGGGGCATTCGTTGATGAGGTGTCCGCTTTTGCAGTATTTCGAACAGTATTTCAGTCGAACCGGAACGAAATTGCTTGATCTTTGAATCCCGCATTTCAATCGCTCTCCTTCGATCTTAATACCATTCGAGAGTGCATCGGCGAATTTAGTTTCAGAGTTTTTGAAAACCTAATGAAAGAGGTGGGTTGATTTGTAGATTATACGAACTATTTTAGTGAATGGGAATTTGTTTTCGGATAGATTATCCTCGATGATTTTATGAGATAGTTTTTTGTTGCCTCCGGCAATGACTAAGTGAAAGTTTTCTTGATGATTTAGTTGGATTAGTTGGACTTTTAGATTTGAAACCTTAATTTATGGAAATATCGCTATCTTCGGTGATCTGTCGAAGTTTTGCCGTGAGATCTTTGAGGTCTAGAAGATTGGTAGTTAGTACGGAAGCTGCCTTTTGGGTTGGAAAGACTTTTATTGAGTCTAAATATGAGATCAGGTCGTTGATAAGTCGATAGAATGGCCTTTAATGACAGATGTCTGGGGGGATGTCCTCGATTCTGTAATTGATGTGTGCTGATTGTTGTATGTTTTGTAATTTCAAATTAATTTATAGTCAATAAAAAACATTTAAATTAAAAAATATTTACATGTGACTACTCTTTTTGTAGTTTAAAAATTCGATCTGCATGACAAGAATTACCCCAAACAGTTATTCCGTTCTGTAGATGGCTATGGAATAGTGCAAAGTAGCACATTCTAAGCGTACTCTTAGGAATCATATAAACTAAGTTGCGTATTAAAAATATACTTGTAGCAAGTTTAGAACTTAAGTAATCTGTATGAGCACTCCAATCCAAATTATCATCTAGAAAAATTTCTAATAGTTTAACACTATTTCTTGAGATATACTTCCAACTTCCAACCGAAACTTAAAATCAAATTCCGATTTTTTTCTTCATTTACCTTCAGCCCATTATGTAAAAACCAGTTTTTTGCTTTCTGGATATCACTATCTATTTTAATTTTTAAATTATGCTGATTAATATCAGTATTAATGAGAGTTATATCATCTGCGAAGCAAACACATTTAATGAGAAAAGTAGAATGAAATAAATCGTTCAAATAAATAAGAAATAAAGTGGGTCCTAATATCGTACCTCGAGGAACCTCATATTCGACAGTATTAAAGTCAAAATAGCTGTTATTAAGAAAAACTGCCTGTTTTCTATTTGTTAAGTATGAACTAAATAGATTAAGAGTCTTTCCCCTAATACCGTATTTATGCATTTTTTCCAACAGTAATTCATGCGAAACACAGTCAAAAGCTTTGAAAGTCACACAATGTCAAAGACACAAAATGACCTTCCTCCAAGCCATCAGCTATATCTCTCACAATTTTCTGTATAGCTAGTGTAGTGCTACACTTTTTTCTAAAGTCATATTGGTTACAGTGAAGTATTTTTTGTTTTTCTAGATATTCTGTCAAACCAACATTAAAAATACTCTCAAAAATTTTGCCGAAAATGGGAATGATTGAGATGGAATTTCCAATTTCATCTAAAGCTCCCTTTTGAACACTGGTAGCACTTTTGTTACTTTAATACTACTACTAAGAAATAAAAATCCGTGCAGTGTGAATTTTTCAATATATGCAAAACATTCCTGATTTCAGTATCACTAACAGGTAATAAAAATAGAGGGTCGCAAGGAGAGTGTACATATTTCAAAAAATCTATGGTCACATTTTCATTTGTGGAATTAAAAGAGCTTCTAATATGTTTATCTACTGAAATAAAGTAATTATTGAAATCGTTTGATGTAATCGCCCTTGGAGAGACTTTTTTATTTTGAAATTTATTTCTGTGATAATTTTTCTACTGTTCTAACAACCATTCAAATTTCGTCATTTTGTGTCATGTGGAACAATTTCACCCAATCATGTCAACATTAGACTGATAATTGCATTCAGGGCAATTTTCAATCCCTATGACAACACGATCGAGTTTGACAACTTCATCCAAAAATTACTGGTCATGGCAATCAGAATTCTATAAAACCATACTTGAATCTCGATCAAGAACACAACAACAAGATTATAAATATTATGCGTGGTAATAGATCTTCTATAGTAGAGAACAGCAACGAATCTAATGTTAACTTAAATTTTAATAATTGTACTTTCACTAACTGTACTTTTAATAAATAAATGTTTCGTTATGTTGAGTTATGATTTTTTTTTCGAAAAATTATCCGCCGAATATCCCTCGGACATTGATGAATGCCTCATAATTTCATGAAAAATTTCTCAAGCTCGTTGCTTGGTAACAGCATGAAGCCGCATGAAGGCTGAGCTTCGGCTTCGTGCTGTTACCAAGGAACGAGCTTTCGATTGTCATAAAATTATCTCGTCTGTTATCAATGTCCTAGGGATATTACTACTGATAATTTATAACGTTCCAACTGTCACGAGATATATTTTCTGAATTGGAAAAGAAATTCTCATAAGCCAGTTTTTTCTTTAATTATATTGTTGATTTATGGTGCTTCTTAAACTTTTTATACTCACTATAATATTCCTTAGTAACATCAGTAATTATCTTGACTGTGGAAAGATTTTCTCGCATTACTATTATTTCATCATCAAACCAAGAAATTGGAGCTATACTATGAGTTCGTGATTTTTGTATTGGAAAATTAATTTCAGTTAACTTTACATACATTTCGGTAATAAATTGAGCAAATCCTGTTACTGTTTTGAGAGAAACAACTGAAGCCTAGACAACGTTATTTAACGACTATTTTAACATCAGGATGCCATTACTTCTTATATGTCTTCTGTATGTATTAGCACTATGACTTTTTTCAGATTTTATTTTTAAGTAGAGAAATATATGGGTCCACAATTCCACAACCAACTATCTCACAGCTTGTTTGTTTAGGTGTTTTTTTGTTTCCAAACAAGTTACTGATCTAGTTGTGATTCTAGTAAATTCATTAATAATTAGAATAATTCATTATTCCATTGAAATGACTGCTGAAGAATCGACAATGTAAAACCGGTTAACATGGTCAACAATGAGACTAGTAATAATCATAGATAACTCTTGAATCCTTATGTACATTATTTTGATATCTTTGAAAGTTTTAAATTACATAAATATATGAAACGGTTGAAGGCAAAAAATCTAAAATGATATATGACATACAGGTTCAAATGTTTTAGGACCCTCGACAATAACATGGACCGTTAGTGATATAGCTAAAGCTGGTTGCTTATTAAGTCAACCTCCACTTCAAACAGATTTTGAAGATGAGCAGGAAATGAGAAGAGTATACACTTTAATATATGATGTTTTTAGATGTAAGTTAATTTTGTTTTAAGATTTTAAGTGATTTTCTTTATTTGCAATTGCTTTACATGTTACATCTATGGTGCAATCAAAAACCCTTTCAGAATTGGACATCCTTTTAACACCTCAACTTCTTCTTTCTTTATTATTGTTGTACCATTATTTTTTTAGCATATTACGTGATCTATACTTAAAGGAGAGTTTGCTAATGTTAGCAATATAACTATTCACACAACAATTGAAGAAAAAGAGAATGATGCAAAAGATATGTTCTATGAGACACTAGACCGAGAGTACGATAAGTGCCCAAAAAATAATGTTAAAACATTAGCAGGAGACTTTAATGTCCAAGTCGGAAGAGAGAATATCTTTTCTTCCACCATCGGTAAAGAGAGCCTACACGCAGACTCACATGGCAACGTACTGAGACTCATAAACTTTGCCATGATTAAGAATATGGTAATAGGTGGGATGCGATTCCCCCACAAAGACATACATAAAAAAAAATTTGAAATCTGATAATGAAACAACAGATTATATAGTCATCGATGCAAGATACTGTTTTAAACTTTCAGATGGTAGATTTTTCATTGGAGCAAACATACACACAACCAAACTTACATGGAATCATTTGATATTTCTTATTATTTTAATCGAATTTAAAATTGTTTTCAAATATAGGTTGGTTATAATTAATTATATATATATATATATATATATATATATATATATATATATATATATATATATATTAATTATAATCAGCAAATATTTCGGAGTTGTTTTAGAAATATGCTTAGGTCCAGGTCCAGGGTATCAGGTCCAGAACAAGAATCTTTAAGGCTTAAAAGTGCTGAATTAAGTTCTTGAAATGTAATGCGACTATTAATTGCTACGTTAGGATTTTCATTATTAGAAAGAGTATAGGTATTAGATGATGAATTTAAAAAATCTGCACGTAGATTTTTGTCGTTTGGGAGGCTTTTGTAAAAATCCGCTAGAACGTTTGCAATACCTTCATCTTTGGATACTATTTTATTTTGTACTTTCAAGTGTTTAATAAAAGTCCTCTGCGGAGTACCACAAATTTTTCTAATTTTCTGCCAGACTTCCTGGAGCTAGTTGTGTTATTTATTTCCGATACAAACTTCTGCCATGAATTCCTTTTAGCTTGCGTTATAGTAAGCTGCGCTTTTGCCTTTAATTTTTTAAAATTAATTCTGTTTTGCGGTGTTTTGTGCTTCTTATAATTATTAAAAGCGGATTTACTATTTTTTATGACCTCTTCGCATTATTTAGACCACCACGATACTGGTGTACGTCCCTGTATTTGTTTTGTCTTACCAATATACAATATAGCACCTTCTAAAATTAGGTCTATCAGTGATTTAATTATAGAAGGGAAAATAGAAGGCAGACGCGGCCCGGGTAGACGACAAATGACCTGGCTGCGCAACATCAAAGATTGGACAGGATTAGACTTTTAAAGTTTAATAAGGAAAGCCCAAAATAGGGAAGACTTTGCAGAGGTCATCGCCAACCTTCGCTAAGAGGACGGCACCTAAAGAAGAAGAAGTGATTTAATGGTCTCGTCAATATCATTGGTTATTTGGGCCCTAGATATGTGACTATCAATATATTGAGAAAATGAATCCCAATATCTGCGTTGTTAGTTTTCCACTTTGGACTAAATTCTTGATGTTTCTGCCCATGGTTGAGGTTTGTAATAACTATGGGAAAGTGATCACTTCCATATGAAAAAGGCAATACGTCTCAGTCTAAATCTATGGTTAAGTTAGGATCACATAAAGAAAGATCTAGAACTGATGATTCACCTGTCGATATATTAAATCTAGTAGGGTTGCCATCATTTAAAAAGTTTAGATGAAAATCTGTAATAATGTTCTCTAACATTTGGCCCCTTAAATTTGTATTTTGTGAGCCCCAAATTGTATTATGGCTATACAGGTCACCTAAAATTAGGCGTGGTATGGGTATCTGACCAAGAAGTTTGCGGAGGTCTTCGTAACTAACTTGTATGTTCGGAGGCAAGTAAATATTACAGATGTAGAATTTTCTATGTGGTTCTGAAATCTTTACCGCAATGACTTCGAGATATGTTATGAGTGGAAAGGCTTCATGGTCTATTGAATTGTTTACCAAGATTGCCACTCCTCTGCTAGCGCGATTGATGTTCGTTCTATCTTTTCTAAAACAGTTGAATTGTTTTGGTGAGTATGTATTGGAAAAAATAAGGTTAGTTTCTTTTAGGAGTATTATTTCTGGGGAGTATTCTGATTGAATGATTTGTAACATAGGTAGGCGATGGAATAGTCCATCAATATTCCACTGTAGTATAGAGTTGAAAATTATGCAGAGGGAGGATAATTCACTATCCTTAATATCGTTACCTAAGTAGTGTTGCAATTTATTTTTAAGACGGGTGAAACGATGTTTCGTAGTTTTGTCGGATATGTATGGATAAGATATGGTTAACATATTTATTAGACCAAAAAAATCGGATGTAAATTCCTTGACAATTTCTATAGGTGATCGACCGCCTTGGATATTTTCAATTAGCATCATGAGTTGATCATAGTTTAATAAAAGTGATGTAGAGTTTTCATTCATGAATAATTTAAGAGAATCAGAGGTTGGTGCTGTGCGTTTGGATTTTTTTGGTTTCTGGGTTTTGATTTTGTGAGATATGGGTGGGGGAGTAAATTTTGTATTTAGATTTTCAATGGGGGGAGATAATGTTTCGTCAATATTTCTTTTCACGGATGAACAGGGTGAATCTTTCGTGGTTTCCAGTGAAGCTTGTGGGCCCTTTTCTTCCGATGGTTTTACAGTTGAAGTTTTAGTGGAAATGTTCTCATCGGCAATTGTAGCTATTTTTATTTCACTGGGCTGTTGTAAAATTTCTGGAATAGAAGAAATTGAAGATGGTTTTGGAGTAGCCATAATATTTGGATTACCTACCCCAACTTGATGTAATTGGCTATCAATATCGATAGACGACTGCGAATTTGGCCTAGAAGTAGGATTGAATGAGTATAGTTGAATTTTGAGCCTGAGTGGTTGATGGTATACTGTTGATGTTTGGACAATTGTTTGAAATATGGCCTAATTACTTACACGTATAACAAGTCAGATTGTCTTGAGATATGAAAATTCTGTAAGAGGTGTTTTCATAATTTATTTCAATAGAACCTGGGATAGTGGTATTATGTGGACTGACAAATACCTGTCTTCTAAAGCTTAATATGTGGTTATACTCTGGTAGTGTAGCACCGATTTTTAAAAACGTTATAGGGAAAACGAGGTTTAAGCCCATTTCTTTTAATTCTCGGATAAGTACATCTTGGGGAATTGTTGGACTGACGTTAGATAACACTAGCCTTTCAGCAGGCGTTATAAATCTTCTAGCTCGTAAGATTTCTCCTTGCACTTTAATAGAACCATATTTCTCCATAAATTCATATACGCTGAATTGACTATTTAGATATGTACATACATATTCTATTATTAGATAACCGAGAAGAGAATAAAATATTTGTTGGATTAAAGTGCCTAGCGGGATTAAATAATCCTGAAGACGGGCGTTATTTATAGCACTAAAAATAATTGCTTGACCTTTAGTATGAAAATTCTGCTGTGATGCTGCCAAGCAATAAGATTTGCTCTTTAAACAGACGTTCTGTACAAAAAACTAATAAATCCAGTTTAAAATGCGTTTTTAAGTTTAACTAATAAGAAATATTTAAACTTACAGTTTTAAATAATGTTGGTAAACTTTAACTGTAATTTATAACGTTTAATATTCACAGTTTAACACAAAAATATCAAGAGCAGAGACAAACGTCTTGTTTACAACTTTTGTCAGGGCCGAACCTCTCATATTTATTATTTGTTCTAGATAAAAATGTTTTAACTCAAGCTCTAAATGATGTCCGCTTCTTCGAAACGTTTCCAAATGTAAGTAGTTTTGTCGACACAATCAAAATTCGTTTGTTTTTTAAAATCCATGTTTTATTTGCATATTTGAATCAATTACAGAATATTTCTTTACAATGATAACCAACAATTCCAATGCAAGTATTTAACATCAATCAATTTGTTTTCAAACCACTTGCGAAAGCATGAAGTGAAACGAAAAAAAGTTGATTGTATTTACCTGAAATAAACGACCTTGTCCTAGTGTTCTCACGGCAAATATTGCATGATTAAAGTGATGGCATCATTTATATTTCGCTGTCAAATTTAACAAGCAAAAGGCAAATAATGCACTTCCAGGTGTATAAATCCATCGGATACACGAACGTACCTATTTAGTTCGTCTGTTGATTTATTGTACAGGGAGTATTATTTTATAATTGGTTAATAGAAGTTGCACATTTAAATAATTATAATGCAACGCAAGGAAGAGAAAAACAGGAGAACAGGCGCTTAGGAATATTTTAGAAAGTGACCTGAAATCAGGAGTCAATAAAACTGGTCACCAAGATGTAGTAATACTGGTTCAAAAGAATATCTGTCAATAAATGACCGCCTAATTAAAATGAATGTTGTTATGCAATAATAGATTAAGTGACAAGCCTTGTTTTGAGATATGGGCAGTTTTTCAAAGGGCTTTGGGAAAATGTTTAGAATTACCTAACATTTAATGTTTGATGATTTTACTGTAAAAAATGGGTTATATTTTCATAATAAAAATATTTTAGAAGGATATCTATTACGATACATTTGTTAAATACAAAAATGGTGCTTGGACTACTTTTATTTTTACAAAATTAAGAAGCATTAAAAGACCGTGAGCCAAACTTGGTCTACAATTAAAAAATTAATTTAAAGGGAAACTCGGAATTGTCAATAATATGAAATCTTAATGTTTTTAGTAAAAAATTTATTGTTTGCTGTTGTCAGAGGTACAAAAAGACTTATTAACAACCATAACCTGCTCTAACAATTAAAATAAATTACTTTTTACTGCTCATCTCTTACTTCAACATCTAAATCGCAGCCGAAACCTTCAACGTCATCCACCACATTCTCTGTGATCATGGTGTTCTTCAAGAAGTTGTTGCATTAATGGATAATTAGTGAACCAATCATCGAATGTGATATTTCGTTTGCTGTCAGACACTGGTGAAATCAATCGTAAAACTACATCTGTAGGCTTCGTACTCAAAAAAATCCACATACCCAATAAATTTCCAAGTTTGTAGTATAATAACATCTTCAATCGACTAAAGCAAAGATTTTGATTCCATAACGAGCCGGTTTATTTTGAATCTATTGCCGAAAAGGGCACCTGCCACGAAATGCCTCCAATTTTTCATCAACAGTGAGATACATGCCAGGTGTATAGGCAGACTGAAAATTGTCAACTACTCTTTCGAAAACACCTCTAATCGGGGCTAATTTATCGATTTTGATACTATCTACGCGTGTAGCTTCATTGTCAAACCGCAAGCACCTTAGCAGAAATTGAAAGCGTTTTAGAGACATAGGTTTCTTGAATATTGGCATTTCTGTGCCGTCATTTGCCAAGAAATCTTCAAGGTTTTGCCGGGACGATCGATGAATTCCTGCTAAATAAAGTAATCCAAATACAGCCTTGATTTCTTGCTCAGAAGTCTTGCTCTTTTACTACGTATTGGTGATCATCGTTGTAACGTTCACTTACAGAATTGATTTTCTCATTAGTATGTTTTACAATATCAGCAATGAGTATGTCATCCATGAAAAGCTTCCAACAATCAATTGCAGTTTTAGCTTCTTTAGCGTGTCGTTTCACGCCAGGCAATTGAGAAATTATATTTTCGGCTCTAGTGCGAACCGATCGTAGTTCTACCTTTTTAGCCCATTTTGTCACTTTATCTGTGCCCCAATAATATTGTAGCGAGATTAAATAAAACGATCGGTTCGAATTTATATAAGTATATTTATTTATAAGTTCACAGCACGAAACTATCTTATCAACTAACTCACTCATAACATCGTTACATATATATACCAAAACGTATTATTCTCGAATCTTCTGGGGTAGTCCCACCTCTAATTCGTTGTTTGACAAATGGATTTCTACAGCGCTCGATACATCGCGAAGGTTCTCGATGCCATTTCGAGATGCAACCGTTACATAGGGCACGCCGAAAGCATGTTCGTAACAATATCTAGCAAATGTATTCACATCATCTTCATTCTCTTGTTCACTTTTATCTTCGTCGCCATCTTGTTCTGTGTCTGTGTCATGAGAACTTTCACTAACATTGTCGAGCTGCACTTCGTCTTCGGAATCAGGAATAGCGTCATCTTCATCACTTTGTACCTCTTCCCAGATTTTTAGCAACCTTGCTTGCTCTTGTTCATAACTATACATATTCATAACAAATTTTAAACACAACAACCAGAGTAAAAAAACAAAACAATCACGTGAAGTTCGGAAAAAATGTTCAAGCATCAACAATGATTAACTGATTGACGTCAGAGGTGTGTTCTGGTGTGACATACCCCTGCGTCGTATTCTGACATCTATGTAAGTGGGTATTGAAGAAATTATGAAAATAACAATGCTACTCGATAGAGGGATGTTATAGTAACAGCTACTGAACAATAGAGGGCGGTTAGACGCTGTTTTTGAGAGAAACTCCATTTTTTGCATGCGTAGGGTGTATCACACCCCTGCGTGGGGTGTATCACACCCCACCACACCAATGCAGGGTTAATTTTCGAGCAAAATAATGAGTTTAACGTTTTGACTGTTCTTTTAACCCGGCATCCGACATGTATGGTGTGAGAAATCCCATAGTTCAAAGAGTAACCGTTATAGGTTCAAATTTTACTCCAAAAGCCAACAGCGCTTCAGTAGCTTTCGAATACATATTTGTCTACAATCTGATGCAGTCATGTCAGTCGGCAACTAGATATACCGTAAGTGGTCTCGCTTTCAAGTTGTCTGGATTTTATCATACCCCACGTGTCAGAACTCACAAGTTTATTTTTTCCGTTTTTATGTCGTACTTCGACGTAATTTTGAGAGGTAAGCCATCTTATACATACTATTTATATTGAGTTATTCATAATTTCACTCTCGTAGATATTTGAAAATAATGGGCGACTATGAAAAAGAGCAGGCTCATTTCATGCGTTTATGGGAAGAGTGTGAAAATGTAGACAAATTTATTGATCAAGATGATTCAGAGACAGAAGACAATATTGACAATGTAAGTATCAACAGCGATTATCCCGATATGGAACAAGAACCCGAAGAAGTGAATGGAAATCAGCAAGCTGTTGTAGAAAGTATGAGACAAGGTTGTTATTATTCCGGAAAGAATGGAATGAAATGGAGAGAACCCAATAACCGAAATGTTCAAACAAGAGCAGAAAACTTAATTACACCGGGAATTTACCGGGAGTCAAAAAACATGCAAAGCATGCAAAGACATTAATTGATTGTTTACTGCTATTTATTAATGGACAAATGATTGCTGATTTGTTTAAGCATACTAACCAACAAATTCCAGAAAAATCTGAAAGTTGGAAGAACTCTTCACATTATGGGAATATATCTGATAGAAATCAAGGGTGTGGTGGGGCTCCTTTACCTGTCTGGTGCATTCAGAAATAACCATCGTCATTTATATGAATTGTAGAACACTGACGGAACCGGAATGGACGTTTCCCGTTGCACAATGAGTCAACGTCGATTCCAATTTTTTTTCATGTCTAAGATTCGATAACAAACAAAACCGTGAAGAAAGAGAAGTTAGATAAACTAGCTCATATCAGAGCTTTTTTCGACAGGTTTATGGAAAATTCCAAATCTGCATATTCTCCCTCTGAATTTTTGACGAGAAGCTTGAATCATTCAGAGGAAGATGTGCTTTCAGGCAATATATGCCAAATAAGCCATCGAAATATGGAATCAAGGTACATGCATTAGTTGACGCTCGTACGAACTACCTACTCAATATGGAGGTGTATGTGGGACAACAGCCGGAAGGTCCATTCAGAGTTAGCAATTTCCCGAAAGACATTGTAGAAAGATTGGTTGCTCCAGTGTCTGGGACAAAACGCAATATAATGTTTGATAACTGGTACACCTGTCGTGATCTCTTGGTGAATTTGCGTGAGATTCATAATTTAACTGCAGTAGGTACTGTTACGTAAAAATATGAGTCATAGTTTTAACCTGTAAACATGTTTTTATTCACATGCTTATGTTTTAGATTTTACGAGAAGCGTCTATTTACCTGAATGGAATTTCCAGAACAAGGTCGAACCGATGCGGGAAATCCAGTTTGCCTTTACCGTTTCGCCGTCGTCTACTCAAGACTTTTCGAGATAACGGCACTGGCATATATTAACAGGACATTTTATTTGGAAGGGACAGTTAATTCTCAAGACGCGCTCGCGATATAAATGTTACGTTCGCTTTTATTTATAAATTATGTAGTTTTAGTGATAAATAAATTAATATCAGTTATTGTGCTTTTTAATAAATTTAGATAAGAACCTTTTGATAAAGATATTATAAATTAAAGACATAACAATTAATAAATTCACAACAAATGGTGGCAGAAGTGAGATCGAACATAAATTAGACTTATAATAATAATACAAGTGAATATTTGTAAATTGTGAAAATGACGACGATTTATGAGCTGACAGTGACTAATTTAAGAAGACATCTTGAAGACAGAGAATTAGCTTCTACCGGAAAAAAGGCTGAGTTAGTCCAACGACTAAAGAACGCTTTGCTAGAAGAAGGACTAGATCCAGAGACTTATATATTTGAAGATGCTGTCATCTCGTCGATTTCGAAATTAGAGAACAAAGTTTCTGGTGACATCGCATCATTAGAGAACAAAGTTTCCGGCGACATCGCTTCTTTGGAAGACAAAGTTTCTAACGAGATTTCTTCGCTGGAAAGCAAAGTCTCTGCTAATATTTCTTTTTAAATCTCTAAAGTAACTTCTGAGATGTCTGCCCTCGACAATAGAATGTCTTCGCTAAAAAACCAAGTTGCTGCCGATATGTCGGCCTTCGAAGAAAAGATTAAAGAGATAGAAAGGCAGATGGAGGAAACCGGGACAGCAGAGAGAGAAAACAATCCAATTACAGTGGAGACAAAAGAAGACGAGACGAAATGTAAGTTGGAAACACGACCGAAATTTGAAGGAAGTAGAGGTACTGTCCATGTGAAAGTCCCAACTTTCGACGGAAAATCATCATGGAACAACTACATGAAACAGTTCGAATCAGCCGCAAGAGCAAATGGATGGTCTGAAAAAGAAAAGGCTGTAAACCTGACTATCGCTCTTCGAGGAGATGCCTTAGATGTGCTTCAGACCATAGCCGTAGAGGAGACCGATGATTTCGAACAACTGAAGAAGAGGTTAAATATGCGATATGGCCACGAACATTTGGAGCATGTATATCAGTCACAGCTTAAAAATCGTAGACAGAAGAAAGATGAGGCTCTTCAAGAATATGAGGTAGATATTGCCAGATTAGTACGATATGCTTATCCAACAGCTCCCGAAGACATGATGGAAAAATTGGCCGTTCAAACGTTTATTGATGGTCTTCGTGATCATGAAATGCAGAGAACACTGCGATTAGCTCGTCACAAAACGCTGGTTGATGTCTTATCCGCCGCCCTCGAATACGAGTCAGCTACGCAGGCCTCTGGCGGGTACAGTAAAGTTAGAACTGTAAAAGAGGAAGAAGATAAAGATAAACTTGACCAGCTCGTTAATATGATAAAAAGCATGACATACAAGAAAACGAAGACCATCAGATGCTGGAATTGTGGCAAAATAGGACACGTACGAAGCTCCTGTAAGCACCCTAGGTACGACACAAATCAAGAAACTCACCATCAGGAAAACTAGAACGGGTCAGCCTTAGGGGGGCAGCTTCGACCCAGAACTTTTCCAAAGACCCTCTCATACTAATAGCTTCTTTGAAATGTCGTGAAGATAGTGTATATGTAGATGGAGAAATAAATGGTAAAAGACATACGTTGTTGGTGGATACCGGAGCGACCAGAACCATTATACGCCCGACAGTTATAAACAGCCGAAAGAAACTGTTACCATCGAGGTTGCGACTTCGGACCGCTACAGGTGAAAATGCTAACATTCATGGAGAAATCCAGGTACAATTGGGAATTGGAGCAGAAAAGTTCGTCCATACTGTTATAGTTGCTGACATCGAAGAGGATGTTATATTAGGAATGGACGTAATGAATATGCATGGATTCCAATTGGATTTTAAGAATAAGGTAATCAAAGTTGGCAACGAGGAGGTATTTCCCTATCCACATAATGACAACACTGTGCAAGCAGCCATTACAGAAGATACAGTCGTGCCTGCGAGAAGCGAAACGAGCATAGTAGCGCGACTACAGGGAATTGTAGACGAAGGGACACCTGTTATGATGGAGCCTTGGAACCACGACGATGAGGTTGGCCGTGGAATCATAATTGGAAAGGAATTGGTGACTTCGGCTAAAGAAATTCCTGTGAGACCTATCAATGTTAACGACTACCCAGTGACCATCAAGAGAGAGACAAAAGTAGGAACTTGTGTACCTGTGACATCCATAATCCGTCAGGCGACAACATCTGATAATTCCAACGACAAATTCGACCAAATGGTTGCAGTTGCAGGACAGTCTCTAAATCAGATGGAAAAAAGGAAATTAAGGGAATTTCTTCGGCAGTATCGTGATATTTTCGTACCGAAAGGAGGAAAGACGGGAAGAACTACCGTTGTTAAGCATAAAATTGATACTGGTAATGCTAAGCCAATTCGTCAAACAGCTCGACGATTACCACAGGCGAAAAGAGAGGAAGCTGAAACGATTGTTCAGGAAATGAAGAAAGACGGGGTGATAGAACCTTCTACGAGCCCATGGGTCTCTCCGGTGGTCCTGGTTAAGAAGAAAGACGGAACGACGAGGTTCTGTGTGGATTACCGTTTGCTGAACAACGTTACCAAGAAAGATAGTTATCCTCTGCCTCGGATCGATGACACATTGGACACATTGGCTGGAAGTAAATTGTTTTCCACTTTGGATTTGAAGTCTGGATACTGGCAGGTAGAAATGGACCCAGTAGATAAAGAAAAGACAGCCTTCACCACAGGATCTGGATTGTGGCAATTCAACGTTATGCCATTTGGACTCTGTAATGCTCCTGCGACATTTGAGAGGCTTATGGAAAATGTGTTGAGAGGGTTATCTTGGAAAACATGCCTGGTTTATTTGGATGACATAATCGTCTTGGGGGAGACATTCGAAGATCATTTGAGGAATTTAGAAAACGTTTTTAATCGACTTAAAGCTGCCCAATTGATGCTAAACCCCAAGAAGTGCCAGCTATTTCAAGGTAAAGTCAATTATCTGGGTCATATAGTCAGTAAAGAAGGAGTGGCCGTGGATAAGGGAAAAATCGATTCCATTAAGGAATGGCCAAAACCAACTGACAAACATCAAGTGAGAAGTTTTCTTGGACTATGTACTTACTACCGGAGGTTTATTAAGAAGTTTGCAGATATTGCTAAGCCATTAACGCGACTTACGGAGGAAGCAAGAGATTACCGCTGGGATATAGACTGCCAAAATGCCTTTGAAACGTTGAAAAAGCATTTAATAACAGCACCAATTTTAGGGTATCCACTGCCAGAAGGAGAGTTCATCTTAGATACGGATGCAAGTAATGTGGGAATTGGAGAAGTGCTGTCTCAGATTCAAGGAGGACAGGAACGAGTCCTCGGATATTTTAGTAAAGTTCTTTCAAAACCTGAACGGAATTATTGCGTCACGAGAAGAGAACTTCTGGCAGTAGTGAAATCAGTAGAGCACTTCTATCAATACCTCTATGGCAGAAAGTTTCTAATCCGAACCGACCATGCCGCCCTTAAGTGGTTGATGCAGTTTAAGAATCCAGAGGGTCAGATAGCCAGGTGGATCGAACGACTCCAAGAATACGATTTTAAGATTGAGCGCCGGGCCGGAGTTAGCCATAGAAACGCTGATTCTCTTTCCAGAAGGCCATGCCCAGCAGAGTGTTCCCACTGCAACAAAACGGAATCCAAGGAAGCAGCAGTGCTAAGAACGACGATTGTCAACGACGACTGGACGCCTACTCAGATCGGAGAAGAACAAGAACGAGATCCAGTTATACAGAAAATTCGAAAATGGAAAGAGGAAAACCGTCGACCACCTTGGCAAGAAATATCAAACCTATGCTCAGTAGTTAAGACGTATTGGGCCCAGTGGGACTCATTTATCATGGAAGATGGCTTGCTTAAACGAGTCCTGGAAAATGATGACGGTTCAGAGAAGAGAAGACAGTTGGTGATCCCAAAGAGCAGAATAGCCGAAGTACTTCGTCAGTTACACGACAGTCCATCGGGAGGGCATTTTGGTGTAAAGAAAACCCTTCAGCGAATTCGGGAACGGTTTTATTGGATGAACAGTTCCGACGACGTAAAAGACTGGTGTAAGAAATGTACTATTTGTGCTACGAGTAACGGGCCTTACCGAAAAAGGAGAGCTCCTATGAGACAATATAATGTTGGAAGCCCGTTTGAAAGAATAGCTTTGGATATCGCTGGGCCATTTCCAGAAAGTGAAAATGGAGGCAAGTACATGTTGGTAGTAATGGATTACTTTACTAAGTGGGTCGAGATTTACGCACTTCCAGACCAGAAGGCCGCCACCGTTGCAGATAAGTTGATCCAAGAATATATCAGCCGATTTGGAGTGCCTTTGGAGATACATAGTGACCAAGGCAGGAACTTCGAAAGCGATCTATTCCAAGGAATATGTGATAGACTAGGCATGAAGAAAACAAGAACTACAGCATATCATCCGCAATCTGATGGTATGGTAGAACGGATGAATAGGACAGTTGGCAAATATTTGACAAAGATGGTGTCCGATCATCAGCGAGACTGGGACCAATACCTTCCGTTCTTCACAATGGCCTACAGATCTGCTGTTAACGAATCAACAGGCCAGACACCAGCCAAAGTCCTATTCGGACGCGAAATGCGACTACCTTGTGATCTAGAGTTTGGGTGTCGACCTGGAGAAGATGTAGCAGGTGAAGATTATGTGATCGAATTACGAAGAAGAATGGACGATGTACATGAGTTGGTCCGTTCCCACCTTCAGATCGCTAGCGACCGAATGAAGAAACGGTACGATACACAAGCCGAAAAGGGTTGCTTTAAGAAGAACGACAAAGTATGGCTGTATAATCCCAAGAAGCGAAAAGGTTGTTCTCCCAAATTGCAGCAGTTTTGGGAAGGTCCATACCTCATTATGGAGAAGATTAACGATGTCATCTACCGAATAAGCAAGATTCCGAGGGGAAAGCCGATGATAGTACACCATAACCGGCTGGCGTCTTTCGAAGGTGACCACGACGTAGATGAAGAAGTGGAAGTAAACCAAGTCCAAGATGTGTCTGACCTCACGTTTGAGGAATTCATGGGTGCCTATGGAGGTACCGGTAAAGCAAGACATGGTGTTACCACTGAAGAAAAGCAAGATCTACTCGCGCTCCCCGATGACCACTCGCTGGCCCTTACCATCCCGGCCAGTATCAAAGACGCACCAGGGTTGGCATCCGTCTTTCGAAGGAAGTTTGGTCGAGTTGCAGAACTTCAATGCCAAGTGCCAGCTCCCGGTAAAACCTTGAAAGTCCAAGATGCATCACGTTACCTTTTCTACCTGGTAACAAAAGACACTGCCCGTGACCAACCTACCTACCGAGATGTATGGGAAGCCTTACTTCAATTGAGAGAGCACGTACTAGAGTCCGACGTGCAAAAGTTAGCCATGCCAAAGTTGGAGTGCCGCCAATTAGATTGGAGGGTTATCCGAAATATGGTGGAGGAGATCTTTAAAGACACCGAAGTCCAGGTGTTAGTCTGTTGCAATCCGCATAGTTACTGGTGCGGAGAGAAAACCGTCCCTTGTCATTTTTATACAACTGGAAGTTGTAAAAGAGGGTCCAGTTGCCGATACCAGCATACCGCTCCAGTTCTAGTCCCGACAAGGTTCCAGGAGGAACCATCTTTTGAGAGGGGGGCAATGTTACGTAAAAATATGAGTCATAGTTTTAACCTGTAAACATGTTTTTATTCACATGCTTATGTTTTAGATTTTACGAGAAGCGTCTATTTACCTGAATGGAATTTCCAGAACAAGGTCGAACCGATGCGGGAAATCCAGTTTGCCTTTACCGTTTCGCCGTCGTCTACTCAAGACTTTTCGAGATAACGGCACTGGCATATATTAACAGGACATTTTATTTGGAAGGGACAGTTAATTCTCAAGACGCGCTCGCGATATAAATGTTACGTTCGCTTTTATTTATAAATTATGTAGTTTTAGTGATAAATAAATTAATATCAGTTATTGTGCTTTTTAATAAATTTAGATAAGAACCTTTTGATAAAGACATTATAAATTAAAGACATAACAATTAATAAACTCACAACAGTACTATCAGGAAAAAATAAGCCTCATTTGCCCATAGAATTCCTGCAAGGGAAAGGAAGAGAAGTTTTTTCGAGTATATTTGGATTTCAGAACGGATACACTATTTTTTCGTATGTACCAAAGAAAGGAAAAGTTGTTTTACTTATATCTTTTATCCACCATGATACAATAATAACAGATATTAAGCTGCCTGAAATTATTTCTTTTTATAATTCGACCAAAGGCGGAGTTGACGTAGTAGACGAAGTATCTGCAACAGTCGTCGCTGGCGTTTGACAATTTTTTTCTCTCTAATGAACACTGCAGGAATCAATAGACAGATCATTCACAGACAAAACAACTATAGTCCGAACATTGCTATAAGGCTTTTCCTGAAGAAACTTGGTTTCCAATTGATCGAAGAACATCAAAGAGAACGAATGAGTAACCCCTGATTATCTAGAGAGTTGAGAAGCAGTATCCGAAAAATTTTAGGTGAAAATTCCGAACCGTCTGCAAAGAAGAAGAAACCTAATCAGCAAGGACGATGTTTAAAATGTTCCAGAAATAGAGACAGGGAAACTAAACACACATATTTAGTTTCCCTGAGGCATGTGAAATTTTTTGTGTTTAGAACACTGTGTGACACTGCGAAAATTGCTCCAACTTTACGAACTGAGAACTCAATAATTAATCTATAGAATTTGATTCTGTTTTTTTCTTTGATAAGTTAGATACTCTTTCTATTGTAGTTTCTTATTTTCATACTATTAATTTCGATAGAAATATATTGATTCTCCGGTAATAATACATATTTTTTTTTCTCGAAAAAAATTGTTATTTCAGATAATTGGCTATATGTTCAATAGTAAACTATTATTAGTAAATGTTCTTCTGGAATTTATTGCCGTAGTGTATCCTGAAGCTATAGTATTACATATTATTATGAAAATCTACGAGATATAGGAATGAGTATATTTTCAACTTGGAGGTTTGTCAAACCGCACGTGTCGAACAGCGTTACAAAATTTCACCTGTCCGGTGCCGGGTTAAGAATAGTTGCATTTAAAAAATGATGAATCCCTAAATTAGCGTTTTGTAATATCTATACTACATATTTCAACTGTTAAATCCGTTTATACAGTTGCATTGAGTACAAATCTAACTTAATTGTCCTAATAGGGGAAGTTGGTAGGTTTGAACTTAGTGTGAACTTAGTATCATGAACACAATGTTAAAATATTACCCCCGAATATCATGCATTATCAACTTCCACGTGGGGAAGATATAAAAATAAAATAGATTATGCTTGTCAGCAAACGATAAAAAAGTTTAGTGCTTAATGAGCGAAGATGCAGGTGTGTTTGTCCTTACACCTTGTCCTGATGCCTTTGTTTCGCGCACCAGTCATAGGTCGCTGGTTTTTCCTTGGGGAACAAGTTTTGTCCTTAGGGAAATAGGTTCACTTTATATACTTCTTTGAAGGACCACCCAGAAAACTGGGACAAATGAAAGTTTCGAAAAGAACGTTTTAACAAGTCTATTTAAACTATTACTACAACGTATTTTGGACGCCGATAACTTGCTTACGATAGCTGATTTATGAAACTAAACTTTATGAAACTATATTGCCACGAACTGAATAACTTAATATCCCGACTGTGTTAAACCTTCTGAAGTGCGGTTGGCGCGAGTATGAGCCTAGAGCTCATCCAATGCTGGATTCGAACTGATGCAAACTGATTTTTCACTCGGCTTGTAACCGTTTCTTCACATTAAGAAATCTCCCCCTGGCCCCCTCGACGTATCTAACGGATATGTCTCCATTCAATACCTTCGACTTTTATTTTATTGTTAAAATTACCTGAGAAGGGTAACTTTCGTTAATGTTGGGAAATTTCAAATGACTCAAACCGATAATTTGGAATTACTAATCCTTTCATTGTTATGATTCTTTGATGATTTTAAAAGCTTATGTCTAGAAAGTTATTTGAATGCAAGTTATCGACGCCATACAGATTATTGGATGGTACAGAGAATTTTATAAATCTTAAACTAATATACAGTGTAATATAAAATAATGTGACACAAAATAAGATAAAAATATTAAATATTGTTGTTACGCAACAGTTAACACAAAGATAAACTTAGCGGCCTAATTGTGGGTGAGACCACAAACTTTTACAAGCCGAATTCCGTAACACGTTACGTAATAAAATAAAAACTAATAGAAAAATCAAATATATTATACTCAAAGAGTCTGAAAAATATAATGGAGCACTGAGACATCGTTTTAAAATTCTGTAAACCCTAATCAATCAGGGGAACATACAAAGATACGAGTTATATAGACGAAATAAAGACTACAAATCCTAAAGTACCTAAAGAAAAACCACAAGAAGAAAAAACATTGAATCACTGACAACACACTGAACCTAGTAGAAGAATGGAGAAAACGGGACAAAAATAACAAAAATAACATCAAATAAATATGCAAACAAAAATACAATATTCTATTATTAATAGAACGGATCTGTGTTTTCGTTAAAATCAAAATCGGCTGATTATGACGATAACACGAATGCGGAGATGTTTGTGAAATAGTTGAAAGAAAAACTGCTTCCAAGTTTACATGAACCATCTGTTAGAGTTTTGGATAATGCCCCTTACCATTAAGAAATTTTAAATAAGCAACCAAAAAATTTCTGGACAGTACATAAAATAAAATAATGGTAAACGAATGAAAATTTTTATTTGCTCAGGATTCTTTCAAGCCGGAATTACTTCTTCTTCTTCAGGTTCCTTCTCCTATCGGAGGTTGAAAATCATTATCGCTATTTTAATTTTATTGTCCGCGCTTCTGAATAATTCTAATGAGCTGCAACCGAACCACTCTCTCAAATTTCTTAGCCAGGATATTTTGCGTCGTCCTGGGTTTCTCTTCCCTTGTATCTTCCCTTTCATAATTAACCTAAGTAATACGTACTTCTCGCCCCTCATTATATGACTCAGATATTGAATCTTTCTAATTTTAACGGTTTTTATGACTTCACATTCTTTCTTATTACTACAGTTTTCTAATTCTAATTACTACAGTGAGCCAAAAGAAATGAAAAACCAAAAATATTTATAGAAGACTAGATTAAACATAGTTTTGGACATAATGTGTTACCATTACCATTAACTTACCATTGTAAATTCAATCTCATTGAACATATTTGGGGAATATGCAAAACTTACTACGATAACTCTATTGGACGCAACGTAAAGTGACGCAGCAGTTTTGGAAACATGACAAGAAGCATTGATTATTGCTACTCGCTACAAATTAGGAAAAAAAGTGCACGGAAATGTGAAAAGTTAATAGAAGAATGTTGGAATCGTGAAAATTGCGTCGAAGCAATTAACTTAGTCATCATTTACATTCCAAATGAAGATACCTACAACAGTGATTATGAGTATGGATTTAATTTCCAATTACACTTTAAGGTAATATGTTTTCTTTTTCTCATTAAGAAAAATTTTGAGTGTTATTGTAATAGTTTTATCAGTAAATAGTTACCACTACCATTTAGAAACAATAGAATTTGTAATTGTTTTCTATTTTTGCACTAATATTGTATATTTCTCTAAATGCACGTAAAATACATTATCAGGCTAATCCGTATTTTTGCGTATCTTCGACAGTTTCTTTCTCTTTCGCAGCACTGCGGACCGTTTAAGTTAAAACTTTCATCCCTTATTAAAAATAGTCGGCAAATTCGTGAAATGTACTATATATCTGTCCGTGTTATTTAATTTTTGGTTAATTCTAAATAGTACATCTATAAAATAAAATAGTTTGTAAATAATATAATAATTAATAATTTTCTTTTTCTTTCAGTTATCCGAAAGTATACCGATAGTTTGGCTTCTGATGTATGACTTGTACCACAGATCATTCAATAAACGGGAAACAACGATAGCTGCTTTAGCTCGGGAATTGTTTGATGCATATGGTTTAACTTTTGCTGAAAATGCACTTTGGACACAGAAAATAAAATTGGCAGCAGCGGTTGCACGGTTGAGAATCAAGAATAACGCATTATCTCTCAGTGAGTTATTACCTCTACATCTGAGAGATGAGAAAGTGACGGAGCAAGCCCAGCATAATCCTGTAACCTGTTGGATAAATATCTGCAAAATAAAGTAACGTTTAATAATAAGTTAGATTGTAGAACAAATACCTATCAAGTCCGAATTGATTTTCTTGTGCATTTTATATTTTAAGTTTTGTATTAAAGAAGATAACAGGTTTTCGAAGATGTGTATATTATCTTTTTACTATATTCTTCTTTTCCTTTTTCAACTTTTCCTTTATCAGGGGTCACTGTTTCTTACTCTCCATTGCCACTCATTTCTTTCCATCGAGTCTTCTTCACCTAAACCTTTTTCTTTAAAGTCCTCTACCACACAGTCCATCCATTTTCTCCTCGATTTTTTTCTACCTCTTCTTCCATTAACGTCTAATAGCTATATTCTTCATCCCACATAGTTTTCATCTCTACGTCTGTCATGATCAAACCATTGCAGTCTTTGTTCTTTGAATCTTTTTTAAGACTGTGGTCAACCTGGCTGGCTCTTTCCCTAATCAAGTCGTTTCTGATCCTATCCCTTCTAGTCTTACCCAACATCCACCGTAACATTTTTATTTCAGCTAACATTCGCTTCCAGTTAAACCAACCAGCCTGTATCCTGTCGGAAATTTCTCGATCTAGTGTCCCATTTTTCATTATATAGGAGCCTTCTTCTTTTTCTTTAGGTGCCGTCTTCTTAGCGAAGGTTGGCGATGACCAAAATTTTCCCTATTTTGGGCTTTCCTTATTAAACTTTGAAAGTCTAATCCTGTCCAATCTTTGATGTTGCGCAGCCAGGTCATTTGTCGTCTACCCGGGCCGCTTCTGCCTTCTATTTTCCCTTCTATAATAAGCTGAAGGAAGTTATACCTGTCGTGTCTAAATATGTGTCCAAGATAAGACGTTTTACGCTTCTTGGCAATTTCTGTGAGTTCACGTTCTCTATTCATACGCTTTATCATATCATATCCATATAGGAGCCAATTCCTCTTCCTCCCAACCACATATACTCCGTTTTCGACGTACTAACCTTAAGTTCTCACTCTTCAATAGCCCTTCTCCAACATTCCAACTTCTCCTCCAACATTTCTTTGTTCTCCTCTACTAACACGATATCATCAGCAAAGAACATTGAACAAGAAACACCTTCCCTTACTTTCTCTGTCAGTACATCCTTAACAAGAATAAACAGGTAAGGATTCAGTAAACAGCCTTGATGCAAACCAAACGTCACTTGAAAACTTTCGGTCAATCCGACAGCAGTTCTTACTTCGGAGTACGCTTCTTTATACAATTCCTTCACGAACCTTGCGTACTTCTCAGGAACCCATTTGTAGCTCGTATATCTCCATAGCTTTTGTCAAGGAACTGCGTCGTACGCCTTCTCAAGATCTATAAATATCAAATGTAGCTCTCTTTTCTTCTTGCTGTATTTCTCTATTAACTGTCGTAACTAACGTAAATAAAGCATCCATTGTCTTCATTTCTGGCATAAACATAAACTGTTTTTCCCCTATTGATGTCTCTAGCCTTAACCTTTTCTCTACAGTTCTCTCCCAAATTTTCATTGTGTGCGACATTTACTTTATCCCTCTATAGTTTTTACAGTCCTAAATGCCCCCTTTATCTTAATATAATGATACCATCACACTTCCTCTCTCTCCATGGGTGCATTGGGGATCCTTTCTTCCTCATATATCCTACTCATATATTTGCCACAAAATATCAACCCTTTTTTCTCCTAGTGCCTTCCAAACCTCCATGATATCCCATCAGTTCCAACTGCCTTAGCGTTCTTCGTTCTATTTAACGCCCCGGCAACTTTATCTCTCGCTATCCCCGGTATTAGATTCTCATTTGGGATCCCGCATCCTCTGCCTCTCCTGTGGTGTTTTTCATTTAGAAATTTATTAAAGTACTCATACCATCTTTGCTGTATTTCAACATCGGTTTTTAACACTCTTCCATCCGCACTCTTAATCTGCCCACTTATTGTCCCTTGCTTAAGCAATGCTGTAGAAACTTTTCATCCTCTTGGGTGTCTCCAACTCTTCATACAGCTGTGCAGAAGATCTTTCCTTAGCATTAGCTACAGTGCGTTTTGCTTATTTCTTTTCCACCTTGTATATATCTTTATCTTACTCTCTTTTAGACCTTTCATACCTTTTTCTAACCTATTTCTTTTCTCTAAGCTTCTGTTGCACCTCATTGTTCCATTACCAAGTTTCTTTGTCTCTAGGAGGTGCTTTACCAGATGTTCTTGCTAACACTTCTTCTCCCACTCGAAACGCAACTTTACTGTTGGCTTCCTACCAGCCATTTACCGTATCTTTTTCTTCAAGCTCTTCCTGCACTCTACTCATAAATACTATTGCCAAATCCTTATCCTTTAACTTCCACTACTTTACTTTCTGGTGGCCTACTTGCTTTCTTTCCTTTTCATCTTTATCTCCGTCTCCACTACTACCGATCAGTGATGACTAGCTACACACTCACCTTTTATCACTTTACAGTTTGTAACCTCTTTTAGTTGACTTCTATACAACACAAAATCTGTCTGACTTTCTCTTTCCCCAATACTATAGGTAACATACTGGTCTTCAGTCTTCGTAAAGAACGTATTAATGACAGCCAAATACCATGCCACTGCAAAGTCAATCACACTATTTCCTTCATCATTTCTCATTCCCATCCCCAAACCTCCATGAACGCTTTCTATTCTCGTTCTTTCTGTACCAACATGTCAATTCAAATTACCTGCAATAAAACACTTTTCGTCTACAGGAGTCTCGAGCATCTCGCAATAAAGGGCCCTTCAAAATTCTTTATTTTTCTGTTTTTCACACTCTACCTGTAGGACGTAGGTACATATAATACTCACGTTAGTATAGTCTGTATTCAGTTGGACACTCATTACTCTATCACTTCTTCTGCTTACCCTTACAAGATGTTCCTTCTATTCGTTCTTCAAAATTAGACCTACTCCATTCCTGCCGTGACTGTTTAAACTACTATATAATAAGTTGCATCCAACTCAAAGATCTTTCGTCTTATTAACTTTCCAATGAGTTTCCTGTACATAAAGTCACCAATCCTTCTCCTCTGCATGAAATCGGCGAGCTCTCTTCCTTTACCTGTCATGCTTCCGACGTTGAGAGTTGCAACTCTCAGGATTAGCTTCTTCCCTTTTAACAATGTTTTTACTGCAGTATGCCCTTCCTAACGCAAACTCACTCCCTTTATCGGGGTTTTTTTTACTATATAATGTCCGATAATCGAATGATGGCAATCCTATTGTCAATAATAATTTTTTTGTAGCAGTTCGGAATAGATCAGCAGATGTTTTGTGGTACCACTCTCTGGTGTCTGATTACATAGTCGAAGTATTCCACCTTTCAAGTATTTATTGGTTTCATTATTTCTAAAGTCTTTTTCATTCGATTTGATACTATTCATTTTTTTTTTTTTTTTCGGTCTACGCAGCTTTCCCGAAATATTATCTGGTAGCACCGCATTACAAATGCTTCCAAGGTAACTTTTAGTTGACTGAAATGTTTTTTAATTAATTCGTTTTAGCGGAAATAAATCGTTATATCTATAAAATGAACTTTGAGGAACAGTTAAAACCAATATCTCATTTTGGACAAAAAGTGAATTTAACGCGTTTTGCTTTTAAGCACCTCATTTGTTCCTTCAGATCACAACTTGTTGATCACTAAAATTAATCTATTAGATGGATCTAAAGGAACATCTACTCCTATATATTTTAAGTTCCTTGATTTTGATTCGATATCATTCACGAGTTACTTTATAATCTATCTGATTTCTTATTACTTTATTTTGAATGTCTGCTAGTGACTTCTAAATATATAATCGACGCTTTGGTTATTTAAAAATTTTATTTGTCTCATATACATAGCTTGTTCTCAGTACTGAATTTTATAAAGCGATCCAAGATCGTAATATAGTTTCTCCAATACCAAAGTAGGTATCTACAGGACAAGTATACAAATGATTTCTGGTTTACCAGAAAAATCCACCAATTATAGATTAGTCAATAATTTCAAAAGATTAAAATAATAAATAATGACTTTTAGTTTTTATGGTATGTATTATATTTTAGGGACAACCAATCGTTGTGCGACGATATCGAAAAAACTTTTTCTTTAAAAATGGTTTCGGACGTCACAAGATTAGATAAACATACTTTTAAATGGGACAGGCACTGCCCACAAATTATAGTCTTTCATGCTTCTATGAGAACTCAATTAGCTAAAAGTCACTTTGTCAAGAATCACATATTTGTTGTTCAGGTAAATAAAATGAATTTCTATTAAAATACTTGTGTATATAAATACGAATCAAATTTTAGTAATTTTTCTATTCAAAGGCTAGATTATTCTAGACGCAAAATACGCATTGCGTCTAAAAGGCAACTAATGAGACCGCTAAAAGGCGGCACGGAATCAATGAAAAAAAAAATTAATTACTTTTTTATATTTTTTTGGAATCTAAAATAAAGTTGGATATACTTCTGCGTAAATTAAGGGGTCCAAAAACAATAAGTAAGTAGTAAGTTATATTCATATACCAAATAGCTGCAAAAAACCGTGAATAGTAAATTAAAACCACATACAGAATGACTGCGAGTTTAGTGGCCCAAAACTGCGACTGCTAACTTAAACCCATGTGTTAAACTCTAAAATTTACAGCTATTCGGTATATCGTGCGCAACAAGCAGCGTACAAGAAAAACATTGTTAGGATTGGGGTTCCATTTATTGGATCCACAGTTTTGGTTATATAGTAGTTGGCGCTTACTAATTAACCACAAAACCTAAAGTGTAAGGTTGTCGTTTGTTGTACCCACTGGCTTCGTTATGTTGGGTTCTGGATCGTAACAATCCTATATGAATAATGTAGTTAAGGAGCGCAGAAAACTATATTTTAAATATTAATACTAAAGGCGGCCGAATCGTAAAAATGGTATTCGATGGCGCCGTATGTAAGCTATTAATACAAAACTCTGGGTGCCATTTTTGATCAATGTGCGTTGGCCTTTGATTATCTTATACCTGATAGACGTTGTGTTTTGTTGTATCCATTGGCTTCGTTATGTAGGAGTCTGAGGTGTAACAATCCTATATTTATAATGTAGTTGAGGAGCGCGGAAAACTGTACCTTTATATTTTATACCAGTTGTGGGATGTACCACTCTTGTATTATAACAAAAACAGCATCTATTGATTCGTAAAGGTGTCCGAATCGTAAAAATGATCTTCAAGGGCGTCGCACGTCGCATCTAAGCTATTAACATAAACCCCTGGGCACCACCTTCGAGCTATGTACGCTGGTCGTTTAGTATCTGATACCTGATACGAGTTGTATTTTGCAAAAACACCATGCTCAATTGAACCAATAAATCAATCAAACGACAAAATCGGTAGCTACATTATCTTTGGGTAAAGTTTTTAACAAAATTTCAGCCATAAATTTTTTTATGGATAGATGCTAACGAAGGCAAATGGCACATCGGCGGTTGGCCGGCGAGCTAATCAGGAGTGAACATCATAAATAAATGACGGAATTGTTTCAAAAAATTGAAAATTCAAGAAAATCGTACTAGTAGCGAGTATTGCCCCCTCTGGCATATTTATTACCGCTTGACAAAGATTTCTTATACTGAGAATTACCGTTTTTATTTCATCTTGATCAATTTGATCCCAAATTTTAACTAGTCGCAAAAACAGTTGTTCTAATGTGTTTGGTGCATTGGGTAGTCGTCGTAGTCGTCTCTCTACGATCTCACAAATATGTTTCATTGGGTTGAGGTCGGTGTTTCCCGCAGGTCAAACCATAGTAGGAATTTCAACCTCCTGACGATATTGCTGCACAATACTTGTAATGTGTGGCGTGGCATTATGTTGCATAAGCATGATTTATCCCCAATAAATGGTGCCCATGGCACGATATGCTATTCTTAAATGTCAGTAATATACCTCTGTGATGTACGCCTCCCGTAACCTATTCTAACTAATTCCGTACGAGCCTCCAACATAATATCACCCTACACCATTGCCGATTCGCCACCATACTGTACAGTCCCTGCAGTGTTGCACTATGCACAGCATTTTCTAGGTCTCCTGTACACTATATTTCGCCTGTCATCAGAAAAAAGGCAGTACCTGGATTCATCAGTGAACAATAATGTTTCCCAATCGTCGTTATTCTAAACATGTTCACGAGCGAAATGCAATATTTGCCTTCTATGATCTCTGGTCAATAACGATCCAATGGTGCCCTACCAAGACGCAGATCGTTTGCTACAAGTCTTCTTCTTACCGTATTTTCTCTGATTCTAAAGTTAGAACGATACAAAAATTCATTTTGTAGAGAGGTACTAGTAATAAACCTTTGTCTCAGTGTACGAAGTGTCAAAAACCGGCCTTACTTAGGAGTTGTAATCCATCTAATCCTGGTCTTCAAAACGTGTTAAAGCGGGGTATTCACGTTCCGATTTGAAGTCCCACTTAGTAAAACTACTAGTTAGATAGTCAGCTCGACTCACGCTCCGTCTTGCTATCAAATTATCGCTTCAACTTCAGTCCTAGTCTGTTTTTACAGTGGTGTACAACGGTTATCCAGAGAATGTACCGATTAAAGTCTACAAAATATAAACAGGATGTGAAAAGTGGTAGCAGCATTGTGCTTGTTAGCCATTTAAAAAGAAGGAAAAAAATGTTGGATGAAGAAATTATTCGTTGATCGTGTATCTAATAAAATATTCACTGAGGCTCATAATACCTTGTTATAAAGGATTATAATCGTTGTTCTGATATATGCCATTTATTTTACTTGATGCTTCGCTTTTTTTGCTTGTTCAACCACGAACTGATACTCCAGCGTGGCACTTTCAAAGAATGGAGTAGTAGTTGCTGTTTTGTTGTCGTTGCTGGCAATGCATGTGTTGAGAGGTGAAAGATATGAATTACTCCAAATCATATTGGAAGGTAAAGTGCAGGGCAAAAGATCAGTTGAAAGACGCCAGAACTCGTCGCTGAAAGACCTAAGAAGATGGTTTGACCGCTCATCCACAGAAATCTTTTGTGCAGCAGTTTCCAAAGCTACAATTGCCATTTGCATCGCCAACCTTCGAAAGGAGACGGCGCAATAAGAAGAAGAAGTTCCTGTTTGGCTCACTAGTGGTGATTCTTTAGCTGTAGCTAATTGTATGACTAATATGAATGGGTAGGCATCTGCTGTCATGTGTTAGTTTATTTTCAACAGCTGCTATTACTGCTACCTTCTAGGTACCAGTCCTCTGAAAATTCCGAAAACACCCCCACTCGCAGGGTCACCTCCCACCGCGACTTATAAAAAATACTTCCACAGGTTATGTAGTAATTATTATCATAATAATTATATTATATTACTTGATTTTAGGATAAATCTTTTTGTTTGGGTCCAGCCACGTTTAAAAAATTAGTAAGCGATCTAGAACTTACAGGAAGTGTGATACAAACGCATATTAATTCACCTCGGACTACTGCGTACTTGGCCACTTTATTAGCCCAAAATGAAAAGATAAAAAAACTTCTGGCATTTAGTGCAGGCAAAAGGTAACGAACTTTTATTATTATTATTTATTGGTATTTTTAGCGTCATAAAATTTAATACAAGTAACAATACAACAACTTATATAAACCAGTGTCTTTTAAATAACCTATTTGTATTTTCAACATTCGTGTTTTCTCCTAAGGCATCCTTTATATTCATTGAGATGTTATGCTTCTTTCTTGTAGCTTCGTATAATTTACACTAAGTTAATATATATGTTTCACAAAAAGGGTAAATTGGGAATTTTTGCACATTGGTGACTCAGTTTGCGTAAAGATGTGTTTATTAGTTCAGTTACGATGTCCCAGCTGCAATCGAGATATTATCACTTGGTGTGGTCTGTTCGATGTTTCGCTAATTGTTTAATTTCTTTTAATTTATTTTATGATGCACACCACTTGTTTTACCACGCACTAAATATTTAAACTCAATGGGAAATTCTAAACTGCTGTATTCCTGCTTCCCTAATTATTCTACACCAAAAGTCATGAGAAACTATTTATATAGGACCGAAGTCTGTATTGAAATCAAATCTTAAAATTGTTTTACTAATTAAACACAATCAAAATTTTCCAAAAATATAATATATTTGCCACTGGCGAAGCGTTCATGGTACCATTATTACCATTAGTAAAAGTTAAACATCTTGCAAATAAATATTTTACGACTACTGTGAAATAATTCCATTTATATTTTTTACCAACAGAAATATGTGTTAATAGTAATTCAGTAAATAGCCATCTAGATGCATGAAAATATTGGCGAGTTTATGCGACTCGGTTGCACGTTACGTTGTTACCACTTTTGTTTATGGATACGAGTGATGGTCCGTCGGCTATCGGTCGGGGCCGGCTCGTGTCTGAAAATTTTGAAAGCGCGAGGGCGTGGGCGCACTGTGGATATTAGTAGGCTTGTTACCATTTTTTTTTGTTTTGGTTACTAACTCGTTAGTACATATTACAGTGTGCGTGCAATTAAACATTTATGAGTATCGCTGCGTAATTGATCAACTACTTGAAAAGTCATCCTCCTTGTATAATTTTAAAGAAAAAAAGTAGATTATTGAAAATGAAAGACCAACACCTATTTTAAACAATTTAATAAAGGAGCCAAAAAAACAGTTCGATATTTTAAATTAGTTGGTAAAGTGAAAATCCTCGGTTATGTGGTTGCAAGAAAAATAGACTGTATTGTTGCCCATGTCTTCAGTTTTCTACAGAAAAAATGGGTGGACCAGCGGCAGAGTCCACGATTTAAATAGTCTTAGAGTTTTAAAAAGGAGAAATGAAGTTTCTCCGTTACCTGTAAGAAGTGTAGTCAATTTAATTTAGTTTGGAAAAACAAGAAACGAAAGTTCTATTAACCAAGCTTTTAAAGCAAATAGTGCTAAAAATATGAAATTGTTAAAAAATAGATATCGTTAGCAGACTTATAGATGCCGTATGTTTTTTGGCCAAACAAGAATTAGCATTTCGGGGTCATGTTGACGGCAATCACTCTGCCAATCGAGGCACTTGCAGGGAATTGTTAACATTAATTGTCAAAAAAGATCAAAAATTTTGCCAACATCTAGAAATATCAACTGATTTTTCAGGAGTTTCAAGTGACGTACAAAACAATGTTATTGAAGTCATAT
The DNA here is from genome assembly GCF_040954645.1 of Diabrotica undecimpunctata. Taxonomy (NCBI): domain Eukaryota; kingdom Metazoa; phylum Arthropoda; class Insecta; order Coleoptera; family Chrysomelidae; genus Diabrotica; species Diabrotica undecimpunctata. The sequence continues at coordinate 32,692,160 of NC_092808.1, forward strand.
CTATATTTATGATTAATGAAATTAAATCAGAAATTACCGAAGCAAGTTCTGTAGTTCTTATATTGGATGAAAGAACTGATGTTTGAAACCAGCGCAACTTTCGTTTGTATTTAGACATGTTTGCTCCGACGGTGACGTTTGTGAAAAATTTTTGAAATTTGGTTTAGTGCGTTTAATGAGTTTCAGTGTGGAAATAAACATTGCGCAGACTTCTAAAAACTAAACATACAAAAATTAGAATCAGAAGACGTCAAAGGAAAACTGAAACGAGAAATTAATGCAAACCTACAATCCACACCGGAATCAATCGATGGTGATGTAAAACAACAATGGCAATTCTTTAAAAATGCAATTATCGAACCAAGTCGCGGAAAACTCACAACAACCAGATGCAAGAAAGGAGATTGGATGACAGAAGAAATCTTGGAAATGATGGAGGACAGAAGAAGGCAAAAGAATATCAACATAACTCAGTATCAACAGCTGCATAATCAAATAAGAAGGAAAATAAGAGAAGCTAAAGACACTTATTTCGCTGGAAAATGCTAAGAAATAGAAGACTTAGAAAACAAATATGACAACTTCAATCTCCATAAGAAAGTTAAAGAAATAGCTGGGATAGCAAAACAAAGAACCCCAAGCATATTATTGGACAAACAAGGAAACATTTTAGTGGAAACAGAACAAAAATTATTAAAATGGAAAGAATATATAGAGGAATTATTCCATGATCAGAGACAGAAAAATATATATGAAGATAATCAGAGTAAAGACGAGGGACCCGAAATAACAAAGTCAGAAGTTATGAATGCAGTAAAGTCCATGAAAAATAATAAAGTTGCTAGTCCAGGTGAAATACCAAGTGAATTGCTAAAACTGGTCAATGAAAAAAACATAGATATTTTAGTCCAACTACTGAACACAATCTATTTCGAAGGAATCCTTCCACGTGAAATGCTGACATCAACATTTATTTGTCTACCAAAGAAAGTAAATGCCAAAGAATGTAGTGATTATTGAACGATCAGTCTAATGTCACATAGCTTAAAAACCCTGCTAAAAATCATCCATAATAGAATACACGCTAATCTGGAGATGGATATTAATGATTTCCAGTTTGAATTTCGGAATGGAGTGGGCACAAGAGAGGCACTATTTACTTTTAACGTACTGACCCAAAGATGTTTGGATGTTAATCGAGATCTTTATGTATGCTTTATAGACTACAACAAGGCATTCGATAAGGTAAAATATGACCGACATATAGAAGTACTCAAAAACAAAAATATGGATGTGAGGGATGTAACATCGATATCAGATTTATACTACAGCCAACGATAAAATGTGAAAATTGGAAAAGAAGTGTCAGAAGAAGTGGAGATAAGGAGAGGGGTCAGCAATGCTTATTCTGAAGAAATCATACAAGAATCTTTGGTAAACGAGGCAGTAGGCACAAAAGTGAACGGAAGTTTAATTAACAACATTAGGTATGCCGACGATACAGTCATAATAACCGACAACTTGGAAGACTTAGAGAAAGAATAATAAACAAAATATTAAGATATAGTGGAGAATACGGACTCTCTCTCTTAACATCAGAAAAACCATATTCATGAAAATTAGCAAAAACAACAATACAAACCAAATATTACCTGTAGGCAGCAGATTGAGAGAGTAAAAAGATATACTTACTTGGGAACGATAATCACAGAAAATAACGATTATACTGCAGATATAAGAGTCAGAATTGAAAAAGCACGTGACAGCTTCGTGAAAATAAAAAAGATTTTATGTAGCAAAGATCTGACATTGGCCCTCAGAATAAGACTAATTAAATGCTATGTACACAGTGCACTCTACTATGGAGCTGAATCATGGACATGAAACCGGAATACAATAAATCGACTTAACGCGTTTGAAATGTGGACATTTAGAAGATTGTTAAGGATTCCATGGATAGATAGAGTCACGAATACAAAAGTGTTAAGGAGAATAGGCAGAGAGAGGAAAATGGAAAATACAATAAAATAAAGGAAATTGGAATATTTCGGACATGTGCTGGGAGGCGAAAGAGATACAACATATTGAGACTCATCATTCAAGGAAAAGTAGAGGGTAGGAGAAGCATAGGAAGAAGACGCGTTTCCTGGTTGAAGAACGAGAGAGTGGTTTGGTTGCAGCTCAAGGCAATTATTCAGTGCAGCTGCCTCGAAGGTCAGAATAGCCATGATGATTGCCAACCTTGATCGCGGAGATGGCACTTAAAGAAGAAGACAGACTTCTGATTGTGCGGCTGTAACGAGTAGGCCTACAAAAACTGGGGAAAGATAAGAATTTAGATGCAATTTTTGTTCATTCTTGTGCACATAGACTCAATTTAGTTTTATAGTAATCAGTGAAACATATTAGAGAGTCCGCAAGGAAACTAAATTCATGTAGCTGGCTGTATACCATGTATCAGAAAAAAATTATTTAAAATAATTAAAAAAAATATATAAAAGGTATAAGTATATTAAAACACCCTATCGGGCTACATCACAGAACGTTTTATTAATATTCCATCATCAGTGCCATCTTGATGTACATGTTTTGAGCCACTAAATACTTGGGTAAAAACCCTTTAAATGTTGTTAAATAAATTTTAGTTACATTATTTGATTTTATATACTAGGATGTATGAGTTAAGGATTGTTGTAGAGGTAGAGAACTAAGGTAGATTTATGCTGGTAGACTCGTTGAGTCTGTTTCTTGTATTCGTTCAGGAATTCTCGAACTATTTAAAGAAATGCATACTGACACAGCAACAATTAAATTTAATTTTAATTTCTTTTTAAGTTTATTTGAGATTATTCTCCCAAAATCATAAGCTTTGTTTGATATTTTACAAAAAAAAAATTTATGACATTGGATATTGCACGAGAAAGGTTAAGGAATTTCTCTAATTTTTGCAATTAGAGCGGAATAATTTTGAAAGTCTATGGTGAAAACAAGAAAATTTTGTAAATGATGATGTCTCCAAACCCAATAAGAGGCAACGAATTACCAATATTAGCGATGATAAAGAGACGCCTTATCGACGACTTTTTTTGAAATTTTTGACACTGATTATTCGACTTAAAATAGGTTTTCTGATTTAAAGCAAAGTATGATTTTGATAATTTTAAAAATTATGCAAAAAAAATTCCCAGATAGTGGCTTTCGTCAACTTGTAAAGCTGTATGGACAAAAATTTGACACAGTAAAGGTAAAAACAGAATTGACAGTTCTTTATAATGATCAAGATTATATTCAAAAAATGTACAAGAATTTAAAGTCTTCAGAGTTTGATAATGCATTTTCGGAAGCTTTTAAATGGGCAAACCTATTTTTAACAATGTCGACTACAAGTGCATCGTTTTTCAGCAATGAAGCGGACTAAAACATACCAAAGAAATACCCAATTGCAAGATCAAATGTCATCGCTTTCTTTAATTTTCATTGAAAACCGCTTTTTAAAAGGATAAATGACAAAACCCTTATTCTAAGATTCTGTTATTAACATTTTGGAAAATAAAGGAAATCGCCGAATTGACCTACAAAATATAAACAATAGTTTTCAAAGTATGTTTTTCTTTTTCCTACTTGTTCGTTTTTAATTTGTGTTAATTTTATAGATTATATATATATATAGATAACGATATCTCAATCAATTGTAAAATTCTGCTCTAACATTAGCCAGAACGCGTGTTCGCCATTAGCCAGAACGCGAAGATAATTGGGGAAACAGGAATTTAACATTTTGGAAATTCACAATAAGTTTTCTATGGCCTGTTTGACGATTCACCACCATCCCAAATTATTTTAAGTTAAAACAAACCAGTTCAAACAAAAATCTCGTAAATTAGATTTTATTTTATGTTTTAGGAAAGATGAGTATGAATCTTATTTTAACGAATTAGGAATGTCAAATATTAGGTTATTTTCTGATAGACTGATTGATACACCCGCTGATGCCAATTATATGGAAGAAGTAGTTGCTGTTTTCGCCACACCACCAAACAGTTATTCGGCTGTTTTAGATCCGATAGATTTGGTGAGTTTTTTTACTATTTATGGTCTGATTATTTAATATTTTTGCATATTTTTTCTGTTAACATCATATCGACCCTCCCAACGAAAACTGTCGTAACTCATTTTTTTTCAATTTTGAGTTATTACCATAAACAGATTTCATGATAACAAAATTTCTTCCAGAGAATACTATAATAACTTAAATCGTAATATAGACAACACAATATACATTAATGTAAATGTAGTAGATGTATGTAATCTAATACCGTGATTATGTTTTAGTTCTTTACTCTGTTTGGAGTACCAGAAACTGACTTCACTACGAATTTTGACCATGATGAATGGCATGTGGAATGCATATTTTAGATTCCCTTGCCGACTAATTCATCAATCTATCTGCTTTGCAAGGTTTAGAAAGCACAGTGGTAAAGATTTGAATTCAGTTTCGCCAAGTAGGAAATCTTATGATTTCTCTTGTTGTTATTAGATGGCGTTATAACGTCTGTAAATAATTATTTCGATAATTATTGTCCTACGACGGGAGATATTTTGTTTCGATTCAGAGAAACTACATATGTAGCTCTGATGACACCTAAAAAGGTTGAAATACGTATAAGCGGCTTGCGGTTGCCCTGCTTCGAAATAAAAATCTAATACCGTCATTATTTTAAAGAGATAACCTTATTTTATTAAAAATTAAATCATTTAATGAATTAAAAATTTATGTTAAATATTGTAAAATAGGTTTGCAAAAGTACTGTGATTTTAAGTTTATAAACAATTAAAATAACTCATATGCAATAATCATATGCAAATCAGATGCAATTATAATATATGTAGGAAGTTATTTTTTTTGTATTCGGTATTTTGGCATGTTTACACGAATTCCAAAAAAAAAAACATAATATCCTATGAGCCTTAAAACGCGAGTTTTTCAAAAATTTACCGGGACTTTGTTTATAAACAAGGATTAAAAGTTCAAGCTTAGACAAAAAAACTTATAAACGATTCCTTTAAAAATGAGCCGTCCATGATGCGCAAAAGATAAAGGGTTTAAAAGCGAAGGGATTTTACAATTTCAAAAACTGAATTTATAAGTTCAAATTTACAAAGGTCGCAATATTTCCGGTTCTAATCAACTAAAATTAATGTTTTTTTTTTTTTAATTTGGGGTATCTCGTAGCATAGATCATAAAAATGCATTTAGTTAATTTGTGTATTGTTTATATTTATTTAACCGAGTAATTTGTTTAAATAATTTAAAATAAATATTTATTTTGCAAAATTTTACTTTTCAAAACTTACTTACAAAATTGTAAGGCCCCACTTGGTCAATATATCATTCCAATATATTTTGAAGAGTGTAGGTACTATGCAGCAGCCTTGCTTGAGACCCTTACTAGTAGGAAATTCTCTAGTGAATTTGTTTAAAGTTTACCGTCATATTTTTATAAAGTTGTTTACTGCTTTTGTATATGTTTTTAATTATTCCATGTTTTTCCATTGCTACCCAAAGCATTGAAAGTGATACACTATCGTATCAATATTCTGAGCTAAAGAGTAGATCAGGTTTGTTAATTTTTTACTAAGTTTTGATTTATATAAGAATGATGTTGAGTCATTTTGCAGTGCATCAATATTGTATTTGAGTAGATTCATTCCCAGTGGTTTTGTATAATTATCACAGCTACCCAAGCTGCCAGGACCGGCATATAGCCAAGTCAACTGTAGGTAGGTACATGTAATCAGATCAAATATTATCATTCGAGCGTAATGTCAAAAAACTCTTTTTATAAACATACAAATTTCCCATAATTATTGTATTCTTTTATTAATCATTATTTTAAGTCTCAACGAAGAAAATGCTCCCAAAATTATGAAGATCTTAATTTAGTCAAATTGACTGGAGCGGACGTGAAAATTAGTAAGTTTTAGGAAAACGGGTAATATCCCAAACAGCACATTAGAACTGACAAACCCGTATATACAGTTATGATGAGTAAACGTTTAACTTAATTGACCTACATATTAACAAATTGCTTGGAATTTATATAACTTTCTACTTGTTATTTATCGTTATTTGGTTTTTAATTTGAAGAGAGTTGTACGATGACAAACTAATACTTAAAAGTCTGCTTTCGAATGAATAGGTTGTAAAGTCGTTTGAGTATTCAGTGTGTGCAAAAAATTAGTTGAGTATTGTTATAAAAGTGTTTATTTTTAAATTTAGAGTGTGTACACTTACCGGTGAATCCACGTAAGTCAAATTTACCTTTATTGTATGAAATAATGTGGCGTCCCTGGAGTCCAGGAAGAGTCCCCTGGAACCAAATCGACTAGGAGGTGACCTCATTCAAGTATTAGAACCAGAACACCGCCAACGAATACATTTATCTACTGATACAAAACAAATTATTGCCAATGTTTTTCAAACTCTTGTCGAAAAAAACGTGGACAGTAACGAAGCCTTATATGAAACGACAACTTTGACTAAAAAGCCATTATCCACAGTCAGAAAAATTGTATGTAATTGTAAGATGAAGATATTATTCGTCGCAAAGTGTATGCCTTGTATGAAGAACCCACACTAGATATACTAGTTGACAGGCTTCACGTCGACAACACTGAAATTAAGTGCGGTAGAACAACTGTTTGGAAGTGTTTGCAACGTATAGGGTTTAAATACAAAAAAGTAGATAAAAGACAGGTACTTATGGAATCCCATCGTTTACGCATATGGCGAACGGAAAATTTAAACAAAATTAAACAGTATCGTCGAGAGAATCGACCTTATTTATTTAGATGAAACGTAGTTTTATACTCACGATACGCCATCTAAAGGTTGGGTAGATAATAGTCAATCTTGTTCAACAAAAGTGCCTTCTAATAGAGGAAAAAAGATAACAATATTTCATGCTGGATGCAAATGCCTTATCTCTATCGGCTAAAAACATCAGTTATTCGTGTCTCGATTATCATGACAACACAACTTCAGATATATTTGAAGACTGGTATAAAAATAAGTTAATACCCAACGCCCCTACTAATAGTGTTATAGTTATGAACAATGCAACATATCATAGCAGGCAATTAAATAAAATTCCCAGTTCAAGCGATACGAAAATAACAATACAGAATTACTTATGTGACAAAGATATTTATTTTCACATAAATAATACTAAAAAGGATTTATTGGATATTTTAAAAAGTTTCGCATTGAAAAAAGACATACCTTAGACATACTTTATACCTAACTATTATTATACACTAACAATTGAAAACCTTCTTGCCTTACATGGAATATAAAATATAATCATATTCAGCTATATGTATATACCTACATTAGTTCATTTTAATTTTCACTTCACTATTTTATTATTTTACTTGCAATTTGTTTAACATAACACAAATTGTTTATTACTTTTAAAATTTGGATATATTTAATAAAGAATCGACACCGAAAAATATAATAATTAATTAATTTAAATACTCCATCAGTTCATATATTTTTTCCCTTAATTATCTAGATATTTATTTAAATTAAATATGTAATGTAAATGCCAAATAAAATATAAAATTTGTTAAGCCGGCCCTTTTTACTATTTATCTGAAGAAGCAAATCCCTTTATGGCTTCGACTTTATCAGCGGGATACTTTTAAATTCTGCATAAGTCAGTTCTTATAATTGTGAATCAACTTTAACATTTTGATCTTACCAGTGGTCAGTTCCGCACTCCGGTCCTCTTTTACATCTTCGACTTGTGTGTTTTGTGTGTTTCTTGTTTTGTGATAACATAATCTATATTTAACTTAGTGTTTCTCGTTGGTTGGATCCAGGTATACTTAAGTATATTTTTATGATTGTAGAATTCTTTTAGGATTTTCAGAGAGTGCCGTTCGCAGAATCGGATTCAATGTTCCTTATTTTCACTTATTTTGCAACTCCGTATTTACCTACGTCTTTGTCATTTGTTTTTTTTCCTGTCCAAGCAATAAAATCTCCCAACAGTATAATAATTTCTTTGCGGCTATTTATATTTTCAATTAGTTCTGATAAGTCTTCGCAGAATATTTGTTTATCTGTTTTTTATGCACTTTCTGATTGCACATATATTCTAATGATCTCGAAATCGTACCCTTTCCACGTAATAGGTACTCTAATAATTCTCTCATTGATTTATTCCTAACTCTTCAAGTTTCCTTTTAAGTCTTTTTTTTATTAATATTGATACACCTGCTTGTGCTCTCTTGTCTTTCTCAACTCCACTATAAATATGAATAAAACCTCCTATGTCTTCGCTACCTTGTCCTTTTTTTTCGGTAAGAACTGTGATATCTGATTTGACCAAATCTATTGACAAAATTTATCAAAAGCAGTTATTAGATACCTGTCAAGGTACAAAGAGTGTCACGAAAAATACTTTTTATTTACTCATTTCTCTGGTCTAACTAACGTTTAACCTATTTCTATTTATTTCAACATTTAGTATTAAAATAATAATGATGTACGAATAAACGTCAAAAGATGCCTTTTAAGGATAGAATAACAAAAATAATATTTTGTCTTTTAGGTGTGTAGCCGAGGTGGAGACCTTTCCATGCTAGAAATATTAACTGAAACAGGAGATAGTAAGGAAGCTAAAGAGAGAGTATCAAGTATTCTCGAAGAACAGCAAAAAACTTTACGATTTGCTATGTCAAGACCGCAAATACAATTTGTCCTCTATGAAACTCATTCCGAATTGGAGGCAGAAAATACGCAAATGGTTGACAAAACTTTAACAGAAATTAACAAGATAGCAAAAATGCAGCATGCTCTGCTACAAGGTCAACAAACCAAGAACCTTTCTCCTCCTTCAGATGTATGTTCTTAATTATTTAGGTTGTTTCACAATAATAATAATAATAATAATAATAATAATATATATATATATATATATATATATATATATATATATATATATTTATATATATATTTATATATATATATATATATAGTATGTCTCAAATTGCTCATGTTTCAAAGCAATTTTCCCCATTCCAATTCATTGAAATGCCATTAATCTGATTGAAATGCCATTAATCTGATTGAAATGCCATTAATCTGTTCCAGCTCCCAAAACACCACCCAAGTTGTTTTTTAAGTGTTTTTAAATAAGAAAAATGCATTTACAAGAAGAAACAAATATATTTATATTCTAAAAAACATGATAAAAGAAAAAGTTCAGTGCTTACGGAAGTGCAAGGTTTGTTTCTTCCTCCCTTTCAGGATATTTCGGAAATGAGTTAGAAAAGTTTCGTTGAACAACTCCGATGCACGATCAGTTGCAACTTTTTCGTGGTAATTTTTATCCACGAACTCTACAACTTCCTCCCACATTCCCGAATCCCCTTTATATCTCTTGTAGAGATAACCTCCTCCATCTCTGGTTTCTCTTCAAAACCAATTTTTCGTTGAACCACCGTATTCTGCTACAAATGTAGATCGTTTAACTCCTTGGTTGTCAACTCCTGAGACTATTCCTGGATGAGTTCATTCACATATCTTTCATTCACCTCCAGACCTATGGATTTTCTCAGAGAAACAATCTTCTTTACCACTGACACTTCGGGTTCCAATCCTTCGAAGGGCCTTTCAGCTACAGTCTCAGGTCACAGTTTCTTCCATGCATGATTTAAGGTCCTCGTTGTAACAGACATCCAGTTATGATCAATAATTCTTAGGCATAATACGATGTTAAAATGGTCCTTCCATTCTAGAACCTTTGAAGGGTAAGGGTTGTGTTCCCCATCACCTCAAAGCAGCGCCCAAAAATGTGCTTGGTATACAACTTCTTAAAATTAGAAATGACCTGTTGGTTTATGGGCTGCAGGATAGGAGTGGTGTTGGGTGGTAGGTAGAGAACCTTTATAAACTTAAAGTCTTCGAGTAAGTCATCTTCAAGATTTGGTGAGTGAGCAGGGGCAATGTCGAAGACGAGAATTCTATTCAGTGTTTCAGTTCTGTTGTTTTTCTATAAAAATTTGGCAAGACATGGCTTTGTCTACGTAAGATATCATTACTTCCAATTTTCTCATCATTACTTGAGTAGCTACCTCTATACCGTTTAGGAGAATACTAAATATGTAACGTCTAAGCATGTCCTTTTTTATGTTGACACTCAAAGTTCTAATTTACTGGGAATAAGCCATAGTTCTTATTTAAAATAAGATTGTTTAATTGTGGCTTATTCCCAGATTTCTATCCCAGACTATTTATGTAAATTCATGCATTGGTTGGTCTTTTGCATATTCCTGTGATCTTGTCAATTCATCGTGTTGTGGATTTTCCTAGTAGTGTTTGCTACTTTATATTCTCTTTAATGATGAGTCTCTGCGTATCGACTGTACATGATCTCATGGCATTTTGAAATATTTAAAAGATATACGATTTAAAAAAATTTATAACTTGTCATTATTTTGATTTAACGGTGCAGCTAATTTCTAATTTGCTTACATAGATCAATCAATCAATCAACTCCACTCTCCCGTAAGTCTTTATCGATCCCTTCTCTCCAACTTAATCTTGATCTACTTTGCTTTCTTCTTCCATGCGGTGTCCACTTCAATACTTTCTTTGATATTCTGTGTTGATCCATTCTTTGGACGTGTCCATACTATCTTAGTTGATTTATTCTGATGTATTTTTTCGTTTCTAACTCTGTCTAATCTTGATTTTCCAGCCGCTCTTTTCCAAAAGTCCATTTCTGTTGCTTCTAATGCTTTTAAGTTTTTTCCATTCAGTGGCCATACTTCAGTTCCATATGTAACAATGCTTTTTATAATGCTGTTATAGATTTTGTGTTTGTTTTCTTTGGAGATTGTTTTATCCCACAGTACACTGTTTAATTGCCTAATGGCTTGTCTTTCCTGTTATATGTCTAATTTGCCATCGTTGGTTATTTGCATGCCTAAATATTTTTATTTTTGATAGCTATTTATTTCTCGCTGTATTTCTTCCAAGATTAGATTTTTTTGAATTCCCCCAATACACATGTATTTAGTTTTCTTGATATTTACCTTTAGTTTTCATAGTCTTGGTCCATCACTATCTGGTCGTCTGCAAAACTCAATTCTCTTACACTTACATAGATAATTTGACTAATAAAAAAAACTTTGATTAAAAACTTTTTTTTTTAATTGAACAGCAATCATTAGCCAGTTACGTTTCTTTTTATACTCACTGTATATGGTTCAGTTGCCAGTTACTTACCACATTCAAATTAGGAATTTGGCAAAACGGTTTTCGTTATTTAGGGTTTAATGTATCGTTTATATCCTACTAAAAAACATTTAAGTATTTGTTAATAACTTTTTATCTTTTGCAACATTATTTATTATAATCTAATTTAACATTTTAATTTTTAGGACAAAGAGATGAAAGAAATTAATAATAATGAAAACCTACAAAAACCACCGGAAGAGCAGGGTGATCTTACTAGCAAAACCCCGACAGATATCGTTTTACCAGAGGGTGCAACACCTGAATCGGCTGAAAGTTTCTTGGAAAAAGTAACAGTAAGTTTTGTAGTTGAATATTAATATAAAAATGTATTTTGTTATGCATGACTTAATATTAATAAACTATTATCTCGAATAATGTATACTCTACGATATTATTTACCCATATATGTTGGAAAGAAATGAATGTGAAGGTAAAAAGTTAAAAGGCGGGAACAGCACCTCTGTTAGACAGAAGTAGATTAAAAAATATTTTTTTCTATATTAGATAAAGGTTATAAAAATAATGTGGTTACCTCGAGGAAGATTGCTAATGAATTAGAGTTCAAGATATCCAAGTAACGAGTTTGGACAGATTTTGTATCAAATTCCCATGAAACTTCAGAAGACGAGGTGCCTCGCGAGATCCTTCTTGGGCACCAAATACCACAGAGATCATCGCCGTCATGATATTCGTGTTCAGCTACCCCAAAAACTCCCGAGTAACGAGTTTGAACTGATTTTGTATTGATTTTCCATAAAACTTCAGGAGACGAGGTCTTTCCTGGGCACCTGGTGCCTCGCAGACCAATGCCATCATTATATTAGTGTTCAGTGACCCCAAAACTTTCTAGTAACGAGTTTGCACTGATTTTCTATCGAATTTCCATAAAACTGCAGAAGACGACACCCATCCTGGGCACCAAGTGCCTCGGAGTCCATCGTCATCGTAATATTCGTGATTAGCGACCCTAAAAACACTCGAGTAGTAATATTGAACTCATTTTTGTCAATTATTTTCGAATTAAAAATTTATCATTTTTCGTACCTTCGAAATGCACTTTTGAAAATGCATTTTCCTTGTTCAATATTGCAATTTTCATTTCGAAATCATCACTTTAGTTCAAAAAATTTTTTAACGCTCTTCAAACCGAATGCAATAAGTTTCAGTGAGATCTATCTATTTTCAAAAAATTGGTAGGTTTTTGGCCTATTTCCTCGCCTATTGTATTATTTTACCCCTGTTATATTATCGACTATTGGTGTGTGGTAATGAGTACTCATTTAAGATATTCAACAATCAATAACGAAATCGTCGTTTTTTATTATTTTATTATTTATTTATTCTTTTACCTAGTTATACTATATAATACATACATTTTTGGTACATGATACGGATAAATTTGATACAGTTACACTATAATAATATACAATATAAAAATAGCAATATTTTAGGTACCTGATACGGATATATTTAATAATTGCAATTTACCAATGCTATGTCCAAGCGAAAGTTGTAAAGGTTTTCAAAAAGAAGTCTGCGGATGTTATTTAGCGCTTCTTCAAAGAAAGGTTAGTATCTATATTAAAAAAATATTTTTATACAATATTCTATTATTTATGAACATTGTAATTTGATTAACATAAATCTTATTCTCCTTGTAGTACCATATCCTCTTCAGATGTTGACAATCATTATGATCCACATGAGTTTGCTGATTGTGGCACTGAACAGTTCTTAGCATATCTTGCCAGTCAACTAAAATATATTTTCAGCTATGAGGCTTGTTGTCGACAAGTCTCTCTACTTTCCTTTAATTTACCTTGCATTATAACCATCTCTATGTGGTAAAAGTCAAAAAAAGTTATAATTATATCGATGTAACTATCATTTATACATTCTTTAGTTGTGACTGGTAGTTTATATTGTAGTCTCTCTATAGTACTTTTGTAGTCATGTGTTAACTTGACTGTCTTCTCTTGTTAGAACGTTTCTAAGGAGTTCCGTTTCTTTTTTGGTAATTTTAATAAGTTCCCTGATCTGTTCCATCGAAGTTGAGATTTATCTCCAATTTTACTTTTTAATAATTCTGAAGGGCAAGTAAGAAACCCTCTTTTTCGAGAAACACCTTTCATGACGTCATCGATTAGTTCGCTGCTATACGTTCGATGCAGCTTTAACTGACTTTATTAGGTCCCCCATGATATACTTTCGATGCAGCTTTAACTGACTTTATTAGGCCCCCCATGCAGAGGTTTATTCATGAATATACGCAGGTTTCCTTCTTAGGATAGATCGTTTATGATCATTGCTTGTTTCACCAGTTTAAATGTTATTATATCAGCTATTTCGAAAATTTCAGGAGGTAAAGTAGGTATTCCATTTTGCTTCTGAAAATAAGTTCGTAAATTACAAATTTATTTTTCCAATTGCTCAGTTATATCCTGGGCATATATATACATATATATATATGCCCAGGAAGTGCTCTTCCTTCCAGATAACGCGGTAATGTCATTCTTTCTATTGCACTGTGAGGATGACGTTTTTGTACCTTTGCAAAACGTTTTTTACTTGTCGCTGACTATTTTCTATATCCGTTTTACTTTACTTAACAACGCCGAATATCATTTAAAATAATATTAATTTTATTTAGCTCAATTTTGTAGTATTATACCCTATTGTCAATATGTATAATTTTTAGGAAATAATTCGTCTGGATGATAAATATATGATTCAAATGGCTGAAAATAGGGGACTCTTTGGCAATAGTAACACTCGTGCAGTTAAAACAAAATCTGTAAGAACTATCAGACGAAAAGCTGAAAAACCTGAAAAAACAGAAGTTGCGAAGAAAAAACTCAAGGACTCCGAGGTAAGCTTTTCATATTTTGTAGCATTAATCCAAAATAAACAAAAAAAATCTACTATTGGTAGTTCTTAAGGATTATTGGGCAAACTTTTAAATTGTTTCATATTTACGCATATTTATCCATATTATTAGTCTTTGATAACTAGGAAAACTTACATCAAAACGAGTAATATTTCTTCCATAATACGTAGAAACTGGGTTGGACAACTTGTTGATAAACCTGACAGATCAATTTTAGAAAATTCTTGACCACCCTGTAACTTAGCCAGTCAGCCATCAATCCATGGTAAAGAATATTTATATGCTTTGAAAATATTTTTAGTTAATACTATTCTGAAGCTGTTATTCATATAATAAGATATGATGTGATCCATCGATGGAAGCACAAAAGACCAAGACAGCAAATTCTGGACAACACATAATGTCTACATAATTCGTAGCTCTACCAATAGAAGAAGCTCCAGCACGCAGCACTGGCAATTTTAATGACTGATGTTTATTTCCAGAACAACCTTCAAAAAAAATTACAAAAACAAAAAAAATACTAACAAAAAGGCAAAAGCCATCCAAAAAATTTAAGAAAACCCCAAAAGCTGACCACGAAGGGCCCACATCCTTGGGCACCGAGTCACCGAACTGGGCGTAGCCCGGAGCGGAGAATCCAGCCCGAGCAAGCAATTTCAGTTCGATGATACATCACTAGAGAAAGCAGGAAAAGAGCGCCTCACGCTATCCTGCATTGATCGGGTTAGGATATTGTGGTGGAGTTTTTGTACCCAGGACTTCCACACGAAAAGCATTTGGCTGATAGTGAGCCCCTATCGCGCGTTAGAGTACTATAGGGAGGATAGGGATGGTCTGGAGCATTGGAGCGCGGTAGAGTGGTTCCTGATTACACGAATCAATACACCTCGCTCCATTGAATTGTAACACCCGACTGTCATTCTAAGGGGTGTTCAAGTCTCTCTGACTGGGTTTAATCAAATTGCTTGCTTGCTTGCAAACTAAAGAAGCTTTATTTTGTTTAAACGTATTAAGGTAACGTTGTTTGGACTGTTGATTTTTAAAAGGCGTTTGGCAGAATAAAACACTATAACCAGACAGCGCACATAAAAATAGATAACACACAATCGGAGAACATCAAAATAAAAGTGAGGTACGGCAAGGTTACATTCTCTCTGCATTACTATTTAACTTTTATTAGGAAGATATTATGCAAGAGGTACTGGACAAAGAAATATCTGGCATTGTATTAAACGGAATTCCTATTCATAATGTGAAGTATGCTGATGACACAGGCAGGGAATATTGAAGATTTGCAGAGAATCCTCCAAAAAGTTTATGTCAAGTTTACTTTATAGCTCAAATATGAACTTGGATAAAAATAATTTTCTAATCTTTACCAAGAAACTAAATAAGAATGTCCAACTCATTACTGAAGGCCAAAATATTGAATGTTTATCGTAATTTTCATAAATGAGAATACTTAGTCCGATAAGTACTTAGTCTATAAAAGAAAAACAAAAAATTGGGAAAAGTGGCAATTTATTTCTCAACATAGTCTCCTTTTAGCTACATACACTTGACCCAGCGATGATCCAACTTCTTTCACCCGTCTAAAAAAAACGTTTTCTTGAGATCTGCAAAGTAGGCTTCCTCAGTCGACTTAAATTGCTGCTCAGCGAATGCCTTTTTCAAGTGTGGAAACAAAAAAAGTCACACGGGACCAAATCTGGAGAATACGGTGAATATGGCAATAGGTCTTAGCCCAATTCGATCAATTTCGCCATGGCTCTGACGGAGGTATGAGCGGTACGTTGTCATGGTGGAAGAGCACTTTTTTCTTCGCCAAATGGGGTCGTTTTTTCTGCAATTCGGCAGTGAATCTATGTTCGTCGACGTTCACGAAACGACGTAGAAACTGCTTCGGATTACGCTTAAATAGCGTCTGCACAAAATTTCCTGCAGGATATTCGACCACGTTAAAACTCGTTAAACCAATTTTTGACGATTGCCATCGAAGGAGAAGAGTCACCGTACACAACGGCTTTCACACGCGATCAAACAGAATTACTCTGAAATTTTGACATCAGCCGTCGACACGATCTATTACATGATAGTATATTATATTTCTCTTATACATATATATTATATTTATATTTCTCTTGAGATAGTGGCACCATCGGGCGCTGAGGCTAAGTACTTATCGGACCGCCTGTAATGATTTTGCAAAGGAACTAACAACCATAATTAAAATTGCATGTAAGTCATTTATAAAAACAAAACAATTTTTTCCAATAAAACTTTGAGTGTCCACATAAAAACGCGCGTGCTTAGATATTACCTATTTAGTATCCTCTTATACGGCATAGAGGCAGATACTCTGACTAAATCGATAATGAGAAAAGTGGAAGTTTTAGAGATGTAGCTTTACAGAAGAATTCTCAGAATATCTTACGTAGACAGAGTCACTAAGAAAAAAGTCTTGCGAAGACTTTCAAAATAAACAAAACTAGATAATGAAATAAAGATACGAAAACTTCAATACCTTGGCCTAATTAGACGAACAAATTACCAGCTTCTGCAGAATATCATTCAGAAAAAGATTTGAGGAAAGCGTAGCGTTGGAAGGCGACGAATGTCATAGCTGTGCAATCTTAGAGAGTGGTTTATTTGCTCGTCTAACCAGCTTTTTGGCGCAGCAGTCTTGCTACTGTTATTTTTAAAAAATCTGTTTGACAAAAATTATATCATGATATGAGTAAATTTTTTCCGTAACTATGATTATTGCAACGTGTTCCTTAGTGACGTAAAATATTTGCATTTTGGTGTAAACTTTTTAATTTTCCAGTATTCTAGAGTAGGAAGAACATAGAAATATTAATAGTTTATATTTAAAAAACTGGCGGACCCGACAGACTTCGTTCTGTCAAATAGATTTGGAATGTGGCAGTTTATTTCTTTAATTCTCGTGAACAGAACAGTCACCATGAAGACACGGCGGTGTGTGAGGATCAGCTCGGGTGACCTAAGTATCTTCGCTTCCACGAACTTTGGCCACCCTTTTGGACCCACTAAAAACCCCGACTGGGATGTCTGCCAAAGGGTTTCAAACTAAGAGGGGAACTTAAGGTTCTAACCTGATTGAAAAATAATCTAAAGGGGTAGTGGGAACCTAAAGGTGACAAATATCTATAAAGTGGGTGCTTCACTGACAAAACATAGAGATAATTTATTATTTATTATTATTATTATTAACATAGGGTTAATAACCGATGTAAATAAGAATAATGAAATAAAAGGTATTTAGGTATTTTCAGTAATCGCTTTATTGTAAATCAAGTGAATCATAATTATTAACAAAAATCTGTTTTATTTTTATTGTAGTGCTTTATGATATACAATGTTTTTTGTTTGATTACCTGGTGAATATACAAACAAATCTGATGGTTTTCCAACACGGGAAGAGGCAACATACAATTGACCATGTGAGAAACATGGGATTTCTAGATTAATACCACAAACACCTAATGCTTGCCCCTGGGACTTATTTATGGTCATAGCAAAAGCAAGCCACACTGGAAACTGTAGTCGTTTAAATTCAAATGGTACATCAGTCCGAATCATTGGGATGCGTGGTATCAAAACGTCTTCTCCTTTGTACTTTCCTTTCAGTATAGTTGCTTCTATCGCGTTGTTCAATAATTTTTTAATCGCTAACTGTGTGCCGTTGCAAAGACGCGGTTGGTTGATATTTTTCAACATTATAACTACCTATCCAACCTTTAATTGAAGATTGTGAGGTGGCAATCCTGGTAAATCGAGCGAGTTTAAAAATACAGGCGGATAGTTGACGACATTATCTTGGTTAGTAGTCGAATCAACTGATTTATATATCCTCAATCCGCCTGTAATTTGTTCTTGAATTTTGAAATTTAATTCATTTACATCTATGTTTTTTGTAGCCAATATAGCCCGTTCACTAAACCAATCATGGTTTCTGTAATTTTGAGCAACATACGGAAACACCTTTTGAATAAGTTCATCTTTTGATCGAGTTAACTGACAAAAACTTTGAGGAAAATTAATGCAACCAGTCAAGGTGTCTATAGGAGTTGTTTAGAGAATATGTCTCCAGATTGGTCATTTTGCAACTCGACACGCATATTCTTACTTGTGTATTCTAGTCTTGCCTAAGTGTAATACCTTGACATGTTTTCACAAATTGGAAAACTTTAAACATGCATTGAATTCATCAGCTGGCGTTGATCGTGGAATCACTGGCAATGTTTGACGAAAATCTCCTGCTAATAAAATCATTGCACCACCAAATGGGTTCACATTGCTGCAAAACCTTTGCCATTGCAGAGTTCTTCGAAATGTTGCAGGTTAGTGTTTCGTTGCTTTACATGTTTAATGGCAATTTTAGTGCTGAATGGGCTGCTCGACCACCGTCGAGCAAAGTTGCTGCGATTCCCGACGAAGCGAGTGCAAGTGCAATTTTATTTTGTGAGCGAATTGTTGCTAATATTAATGAAATCAAAAAAGTTTTTCCTGTACCACCAGGAGCATCTAAGAAGTAAATTCCTCCTGTTTTATCATTTTTTTCTTTCATAAGTGTATCAAATACATACTTCTGTTGTTCATTTAATAGTGGAAGATTTGTTTGAATTAATTCTTTCAAAGTGTTCACCGGACCGAACAGACCGCTCCGAAAATATTTGTATGGGAAAAAGAAATGGGCTGTTTTAGGATTTTCCCGGAAATTATTCGAATTTTTCTCGCCGTAAAAACAATCCTTAGACTTCGAGGAACATTTTAAAAAAAGAATAGTTAAGATTGGTCCATGCGTTGTTGAGTTATACGGTTACCAACACATTTTGCGATTCATTTTTATATTAGAGATAATAAAATTTTTGAAAATATTACATCCATCCCGTTTAGTGTACTTGTAATAATCAAAAAGGTAATACAGCCATAAGATCATAAGACTATCAATAAAATCTTTATTTTTTCAGATAGACAGAATAGCAACTCCTACTTATACATTTCTAAGTCATACACGTGACCGTCAAGAAATGGAGTCATGTCCCAAAGACACATCTCCACCGTCCGTACCAAGTATTTATAAGAATTGGTGGAAGGAAACATCGAGACATATTTGTGTGCTTAAAAAAACTTTAATTAGACAGAAGATCGTACCTACATTACATGCCAATGAAAGCGTTGATAATAGAAAAGTTGTAGAACAGTTTGCAAAAGGAATTGTTAGGTAAGTTTTTTTAAAATTCACTAAATAATAATTTAAGAATGTAATTAAATAGTATTCTTAAATATTTTATAAATATAAAATATAAATATTATTCCCAAAAGAATGGAAAGTATTCTATATATCGATAATGCACCAAAACAGAACAAACATGCTGTATTAATTATCGAGGAATTTTAACAAATTTACTAACTAGAATCTGCGTCAGGGAAATAAAAACAAACCAGTAGGAGGCAGAAAACAAGCCAGGTTTAGAGCAGGATGATCAATAATTGACCATTTGTTTACACTGACACAAATAATAGGAAAAAAATTAGAATATAATCAAGAAATCCGTCCTTTAAGTAAATAAACTTTGAATAAACTCTGGGAAACTTTAAAACTCCCAAACATTTAATATATAATTATTAAAAGCAGTAAAATTACTCTACAAGAACAGCAAATCTCAAATTAAACAAAACAAAACGTAACAAAATTTGACCAAACAAAAGGACTAATACAAGAAAGTTGTAGGTATGTCACCAGCATTCTTTAAAATATACTTTGAAAGAGCACTAGCCACTTGGAAAAAGAAAAGCCAAAACATGGGCATACCTTTAGATGACCATACGTTATATACACTGTCATTTGCAGACGATCAAATTATTGTATCACAAAAGGTAAAGGAATATAAATATGTGGGGCTTAGAATAAGGCCTTAATGAAAATTAACGGAGAAGAAACAGATCACATAAAAATACTACGCGGAGTTAGACAGGGATGTATCCTATCGCCGTTGATATTTAATATGTACTCAGAGAAAATTTTTCACGAGGCTCTTTACGGAATAGACGAAGGCATCCTTCTAAATGGTGAAAGAGTAAACAATGTTAGATATGCCGACGACACCATGGTGATAGCAGATAGTTTAGAGGGACTTCAGAGGCTAATGGACAGAATAAACGAGTACAGTCAACAGTACGGACTAAACATTAATACCCACAAAACGAAACAAATGATTATCAGCAAGGAGAATATAAATGGGGCTCACCTTTACATTAATGGGACGCAGATAGAGCGAGTAAAACAGTATTGCTACCTGGGAACTATTATAAACGAACAGTGGAGCAATGTACAGGAAATAAAGTGCCGCATAGGAAAGGCAAGAATGGTCTTTAACAAAATGAGCGCCATCTTCAAAAGTCACAACATATCCCTAGATACAAAAATGAGACATTTGAGATGCTTTGTTTTCTCTGTGTTGTTGTACGGGGCGGAGGCATGGACGCTTACAGACACCACTATTAAAAAACTTGAAGCATTTAAGATGTGGCTTTATAGAAGAATGCTGAGAATATCATGGACAGCAAGGATCACAAACAAGGAAGTTCTAGAAAAAATGAAGAAGGAACCAGATATTGTGTTTACGATCAAACGCATAAAATTGCAATATCTGGGACACGTTATGAGAAATCAGCACCGTTACTCCCTGCTGCAGTCTATATTGCAAGGTAAAGTCAAAGGTAAGCTAGGACCCGGTAGAAGGAGAATATCATGGCTGCGGAATTTAAGAACATGGTTTAAGAAAACCTCAACGGAGCTGTTTCGAGCCGCAGCGAGCAAAGTCATGATTGCCAATATGATTTCCAACATCCGAAACGGATAGGAACCAGAAGAAGAAGAAGAAGGGGCTTAGAAAATAACGTAAGTAAAACAGAGTATATAAGCATTTGGAGACAAACAACAATATTTGCAATTAGCAAGTGATCAGAAAATATAAACACGAGTTGTGTACAAATACCTAGGGATGAAAATAACAAAAGATGGAACATTTAAAGAAGCATTATTGAATAAAAATATGAACAGACGAAAAGCTATGTCAATGTTAAACGGAGTCTTATCTGATAGAACAATAAGCAACAAGAATAAAAAGCGAAATTACAATACGCTAAGTAAGTAAGTTCGTGTAACCTTCTGTCTAAGGTCTAGGTTAGGGTTTTCAGGTCATCTGGCAAGCGCTCATAACATGACTTAACGACCACTTATCTAGCCGGGACCAATGGTTTTACATGTCCTCCGAAGCACGGTGGAAGCTCAGTTAAATTAGAAAATTTTAAAAAAATTCAGTAAATAAAATGTATGTAGAGATATATATATATATATACATATATATATATATATATATATATATATATATATATATATATATATATATATATATATATATATATATATATATATATATATATATATAAAGATCAACACCTACATAGAAGGTAGAAGAGGCACATAGAGTTGGAGATTGATTAAAAGAATGAGAAATAATAAGAAAAAAGACGTTATATCACCAATAACAACAGAAAAATGGGAAGAATATTTCAAAAAATTACCAACAGAACAAAGACCAGAATTTGCTAACATGGAAGACAACACGATAGGTATACGTATAAATTCATCACCATTACAAATAAGTAAATCAGAGATGGAAGAAATAACCAAATCCCTGAAAAATGGAAAATCCCCTGGTCCTGGTGACATCCCTGCAGAATTAGTGAAAGCCGGTACAGACAAACTCCAGGAACAGTTAAGAAAACTCTTTCAAGACTGCTTGAATGGAGCCGAATTACCAAAAGAGTGGAAATTATCTATCATGTCAACTATCCACAAAAAGGGCAGCAAGGATCAGTGTGAAAATTACAGAGGAATTGCGGTAAACAGCACAATAAGTAGGATGTATGGGAAACTTATTAAGAACAAAATAGAAAATGACTATAGAGATTACGAAGCAGAGGAACAAGCTGGTTTTAGAGCTGGGCGATCCACAGTAGACCACCTGTACTCTATTACGCAAGTTATTGAAAAAAAAACAGCCGTCAATAAAGAAGTTCACCTGATGTACGTAGACTTACAAAAAGCATATGGCAGTGTACCCCTAAGTAAACTATGGTCAACCCTACAGCAAACCAACATTAAGCATGGTCTTATCAAAGCAGTCCAAAGTCTGTATAATGGAACGACTGCAAAAATTAAAACTGGATCAAGGATATCTGAAGGATTTAAGGTCACGAAAGGACTAAAGCAGGGTTGCTGTATTTCGCCTACCCTTTTCAAAATTTATCTGGAACAAGCACTCAAGCTGTGAAAAAGAAAATGTAATGGCATGGGAATTCCTCTCAATGACGAGACTACACTGTACACCTTATGTTTCACTGATGACCAAATACTGATTGCTCAGGATCATGACGACTTAAGTTACATGACTCGGAAGCTAATAGAAGAATATAACAAATGGGGTCTCGAAGTCAACATTAAGAAAACTGAAGCCATGTGTATTGGAGGGACAAAACAGTCCATTATATTAGACGATGGGGTAGAAATTAGAAACTGTGATGAATACAAGTACCTGGGTATGAAGATAACTCAAGATGGACCACTCGATGCTGATATAAAAGACAGAAACATGCAGGGTAGAAAAGCCATATCCATGATGAACGGAATTCTGTGGGACCAAACAATATCTAAAGCGAACAAACAACTCATATACAATACCATACTTAAAAGTGTAATCACATATGGCAGCGAAGTTTGGCAAATGAAACAAAGAACAGAGAAACTGTTACTAGCAACAGAAATGGACTTCTGGAGAAGAGCAGTAGGAAAATCAAGAAGAGATCGGATACCAAATGAGAGAATACGTAAAATGATGGGAGTCAAGCATACAATAGTTGATGACATAAAAACAAAACAGTTAATATGGTACGGCCATGTACAGAGAATGCCAGATGACAGGATTCCAAAACAGATTTTGACGTGTACACCACAAGGGAGAAGGAAAAGAGGAGGGCCGAGAAAAAGCTGGAGAGAGGGAATTGAAAAAGAACTAGAGGAAAGAGAAATCCCTCCAGGCCTATGGCTAAATAGAGAAGAATGGCGGTTAGGAGTCGGAAGGCGTCGGAGAACGCTGTAAACCGATAGTAGTAGTAGTAGTATATATATATATATATATATATATATATATATATATATATATATATATATATATATATATATATATATTTATATATATATATATATATATATATATATATATTTATATATATATATATATATATATATATATATATATAAAAAGTTTCCTATTACACTTAAACCTAGAACTAAGATTACTAGTATTACAGAAATTAATATTAAACTCAACAGTCTTCCGGATTGAACCGCGTCGATTATCATTGCTCCAATCTTTCTACATCCTCTTCGATGTTTGGTTTTTTCTGGTTCTGGATTTTTGGTTTCCAACTCTTTTTTGGCGTTTTTCCCATGGTTTTAGCACATAATTTCAAGTATATGTCAATACATAACGATTTTTAATATATTTTTCGTTATTTCTAATAGAGCGATGAGGTTTGTCATTTGCAATTTCACTTTTTTTCAATTTCTATAAAAATTGCAAAATAGTAAAAAAATATTCAAAATCACATTACAATAATAGTTTTAGTCTTCGTTACTATCTTCGTTTATTACGGGGTCAGTATCTGATGCATTCAATAAGTCTAAAAGTATTTTTGCTGGTCTAATAATAATTTTTGACTTATACCCTGCATTGTTAAGATAATAAATAATTGCGGCACCGTGAGAACTAGACCCTACAGTTCTTAATTCATTGGCACAGGAAATTAAATCGGAATTGCGAACAGAAATGGAATTTTTATAAATCCTATTTTAGATTCTAAGATTTGTCTGGCCTATAAAGGATCGGGGGCAGTCTGCACAAGGAATTTCATAAACTCCGTGCTGTTCATTTGGAATGTTGGCTTTGATTGATCGCACAAGAGACAAAAGTTTTTGTTGGTGGGTAAATATTGTCTTTATTCGTCTTTATTTAAGAATTTTGTCGATTTTGTCAGTGACCTTTGATGTAAGGAAGAAAAGCTTTCATATGTTGAGAGCGAGGGTCTAAGTCTTTGGGTTGAGATTGAGTGGGAGATTGATGTCTGTGGATGCTTCTATTGATGTGATTTTCGCGGAAACCGTTTTGGATGAGGGCTTGGTTTAAACTAGAAAGCTCAGCTGGTCTATTTGCATCATCGCAAAGGCGTATTGATCCAATAATTAGATATTATTGACTGAGTTAATTTGTGAAGGTGAATGATAAGAGTTGGCATGCTAGTAACGATTGGTATGGGTGGGTTTTTGATAAACATAGTCATAAAAACTTTGGAATTAGTTTTTCTTTATCGTCAAGAAGTGGTAGGCATGAATCAGTTTCCACCTCCTTTGTGAACTGGATACTAGGAAGTATACCATTTAAATGGGTTTGAAAAGACACCAAAGCATCCCTGCCATGGGTCCAAACAACGAATGTATCGTCAACGTATCGTAGCCAATATGTGAACTTGAGCATTGATGAGGATGGTGTTCGAGTCTCGAAGTTTTCCATAAATTTAATATATTGGCAATTACTGGAGATAGTAGGGAGATAGGGAGCCCATTGGGGCAGCATTGATTTTTCTGTAGAATTCATTTTAAAAGATGAAATAAGTGTTGGACATACAATGTTTAATGAGAGATGAGTGCATCCAGCAAGATCACTTGTCACAAAAATCTTTAAATATTTTCAATAATTTTAAAAGAAAAAATTATCAAACTGGTCATAATTTATTATTTTAAGTTATACTTTTTGTATTAAATCTAAAAAATAATAAACTTACTTTATTCAATTTTAAAAATATTATTTATAATTTAAAAATACAGAAAACAGCATGAAGCTTCTGCTAGGCTACAATACCGCATACTGTGCCACTTCTGTTTTCTTCTTCTTAAAGTGCCTATCCGTTCCGGACGTTGGCGATCATCACGGCTATCTTCACTTTGCTTATTGCAGCGCGGAACAGTTCAGTGGTAGTCGTGTTATACCACTTTCGCAAATTTTGAAGCCAGGAAATGCGTCTTCTTACCATTTAAATTCTGTTAAATACTTTAAACTATTAACTTTACGGTAATTGTTAATCACTTTAAAGATAATATGAAAAGGTAATTTTAAAGTAATTATCAATTACGTTAACTTAATTTATAAATATGAAAAATGTAATATAAAAATGGTAATTCCGACGGAGCAATCGGAAGTCGGAAGACACAAGTAAGATAAATAAATACCCTATGAAAAACTTATTTAGGCATATGTAGTTAAGGTTATGTACTAATAACATTAGAAAAATATCAAAAAAGAGAGTTTGTCATATTTTAAGGATATTCTGGTCTGAAAATGGGAAAGCTAATCGCGATATTAGAAATAACGAAAAAATAACAAAAATATAGTTCATCCCAAACCCTTCTTTCAATGCGTTATAGTTGATCGAATTCTCTCTAACACATTAAGCTAGAAGTGACAGAGAAAAACGTGAGTCTGTGATTATTATACATAGAACTTAGAAAATGATTTATGGTAAAGCTAATTCTACTTACGGATGTATAATTGGTTGGAGTTTAGAATACGCTAAATAGATATCCAATCAACGATGCGCATAAATATAATTTGACTCAGATTGTCTCGATCGTGACAGTACTTTCACAATGTCAACTGATAAAATGATAATTGTCATTCCAGGTTAGTATTATTAGAGATTTTACAGTGAAAATTTTGTATTTATTGTCATAAAAATATTTTAAATATACCGAAATATATCGAGAAAGAACAAAGACTAATATTAAAATTATTAATCAATTAGAAAAAGAGAGGTTACGATCCTACAACTGTCAAATTTAACTAAAATGTCATGCAATAATTCTCGACATTCTTAAAATCCTATATGACGTCAAAATTAGTGACGCACTGAAAGAAGGGTTTGGGACAGACCGTAGTATATTACTTTATAAGGCGGAGAAGCATGACTTTTCTTGACGCGCCCGATATTACGCGCCGAACGAAGTGAGGCGCGTAATAGAGGGCAAGTCAAGAAAAGTCGCTTCTTTGCCGAATAAAGTATACTATTTTTTCTTCAAACGTAGCAATTTTCAACCATAAATAGTAGGTACAATTCACACGCTATTTTTACTCGAAATTAACTGTGACAACTATCAAAGTCGTCTAGATGTTAGAAATTAAAATAATTAAGTCGTCGGTGGGATTTGCGTCTCTCTGGTTAGAGTTGTTTGACAGTTGTTTGCAATTATTAAAGACAGCTTATTGTTGTTGCAACTGCAAGCGCAAATTTAGTGCGAAAATGGAAAACCTAAACGAAATTGAGTCCGCGGCTAATGATGCAGTAGCACGTTTGGGGCCCTCCAAGTCCGGAATAAAGTATCGGTTAGCGTACAAGCACTTCCAAGAGTGGTGCGATACAAGAGGAGTACGGAAAGTTACCGAAGACGTTTTACTGGCATATTTTAATATAATGGAAAATGAAAATAAATGGAAATCTTCTACAATGTGGTCACGATACTCTATGATAAAATCCGAGTTAGTTATTAGAAAAAATGTGGATATAAGCAAATTTTTAAAGTTACGTGCCTTTCTGAAAAAAACCAAGCGAAGGATATATTGCAAAGAAGTCTAAAGTTTTCACTAAAGACGAGTTTGATAAATTTTTGTTTGAAGCGCCAGATAAGTTGTATTTAGGATTAAAGGTAAAAAAAATTATATTGCAAAGCATGTAGTATACTCTACTAAATTATAAAAATATTTCAGATTGTTTTGTTAATTGGGGTTACCGGCGCCTGTCGATGCGACGAAATGGTAAAAATGAAGACTGTGGACATTGAGGATAAAGAAAATGTAATAATTATCAAAATCCCAGATAGTAAAACACGACAAATTAGATCTTTTACGATAATTGGTCAAAACTACATTAAACTGTATAAAAAGTATGCATCACTGCGGCCTGAAAATTTCACAGAAAACCGATTTTTTATCAAGTACCAAAATGGAAAGTGTTACCGAAGCGTCATGGGAATACATTCGATCAGCGCAGTAGCCCAAAAAGTAGCTGGTTATTTAAATTTAAACGATGCAAGCGCATACACGGGTCACTCTTTACGACGAACTTCAGCAACACTTTTAATTGATGGAGGCGGAAATCTAGAATGCCTCAAACGACATGGGTGCTGGAAATCAAGCACGGTTGCCGAAGGATATATAGAGGATTCAATAAGAAATAAGAACGATAATGCTCAAAAAATTTTAAACCCTCATGATTCGCCAACATCGGGAATGATTGCTGAAAGTTGTTCTTGACCATCAGTATCATCAACAATTACCAATGCGTATCAAGAGTCGGGAACATTTTTGCACGGTTTCAATTTTGAAAATGCCTCATTAACTAATTGTACTTTTAATATTACTATAAATAAAAATGATGTTTAATTGTTGTTGATGACATTTGTATTGTTTCTTTGTGACATGTTTCATATTGTTGCCATGACAACATTTTCCCTCCGCCGTAAAGAAATGGGAAAAAAAACTGCTGCCGGCGGAAACATCAAACTTTGACAGGATCAAGTTGGATAAGTAATGTCATCATTATTTGACGTTTGAAGAAAAACGGTATTTATGGACATGCAGTTGAGTTTATGTAGTAAAACATGAGGGAAAATACCAAAAAAATGTTTGTTTTTAATTTTAAGCATTTTACGGAGAGAAAATGGAAAATTTAACTCCGTCATCTAAAACAACGAGCACAATTTTGATCCAAAAAATTGGAAAAAAAATCAAAGTGTTTTTTTTGGTCATAAAAATATTTAAATAATAATCATGACTTGAATAAAGGGGGGACAAAAACAAAAATCGTTATTTGTCACATTTAAATAAGGTTATTTGCTTAAAACCTGGGGAAAATTAAAAAAAAATTGGTTTATTTCAAAGTTTGAGGTTTTTCCGGAGTGAAAATTAAAATTATAACGCCATTCAAAAGACCGGAAGAAAATACACGAAAAATAATAATTTCAAAGTATGCCAAAAATTATCTACATATCCTAAATATTCTTTGAAAAATTCAAATATTTTTCCTGATCTCAATTTTAATACAAATAATCTGAAAAAAACAGAGGATTTTTGGGCAATAAAATGTAAAATGGATGTAAAGCAATGAATCGCTCAGAAAAAGGGAACAGCAGGGGGTGATATTTATTGCTGTGCCTGGAGACTAGTCAACGGTCAATATGGAGCAGTAGTTTGATACAATATAATAGAACCTTTTTGAAGGCTATTACATACAGTATGGTGGAAATGAAAGAAATAAATTCGTTATTTCGTAAACCGGAGACTTTCAGGAAAAATCCTGAAACCCGTCGATTTTTATTTTTAAATAAACTATTCGTAAGAATACATTTTTATTTTTGACGTCATCTATGTGAGCGTGACGACGTCATTGCTAAAATTTTTGAAAAGAAAGGGGGGGTATTGTAATACATCATTTGAAAGGTCTTTTAAATACCTATTATATGTCTAAGAAATTAAAGTTTGTAATTGTTTAAAAAAATAATTAAATTTTTATTATTACAATAAATATTTATTAAGTATTATTCAATAAATACAACGAAACCTAAATTAAGTGCTCAAATTGTTTACCTTCAGCTAAAATACAATGAGAAAGGCGTGCCGCGAACTCTTCTCTAACATTCTCTAAAACTTCCGGAGTTATTTGAACAACCTCATTACGTATTCTTTCTTTCAGTTCATTAATATTTTGTGGTCTATTTTGATACACCTTACTTTTTAAATATCCTCATAAAAAGAAATCAAGAGGAGTCAAATTAGGTGACCTAGGCGGCCATTCTATTGTTCCTCTTCGACCTATCCACCGATTTGGAAAGACGTTGTTTAAGTAGTTGCGTACCAAGACAGCATAGTGTGGAGGCGCACCATCTTGCTGTAGCCATAAATCATTTCTGTTTGGAAACAACCGGTTCAATTCTGGAAGCAAGAAATTTTGAAGAAATTCTAAATATCGAGGACCTGTTAAGTTTTCTTTAAAAAAGTATGGTCCAATACACCTACTATCTATTATTCCCACCCAAACATTAATTTTCTCTGGGTATTGAGTACGGTACTCTTGCATCCAGTGTGGATTTTCCGTAGCCTAGTACCGATAAGTTTGACGATTGACATGACCGTTTAGTAGAAATGTAGCTTCGTCAGAGAAAATAATCTTTTTTAAAAACATCGGATCTCTGTTATTTCGTTCCATTATAATGTCACAAAATTCAATTCGTCTATCAAAATCATCTTCCATAAGTTCTTGTACTAAACTTAATTTGTAGGGATGCCACTTTTCCTTCTTTAGCTGTTTAAGAATTGTTGAATGGTCCATGTCATTATCTAATGCTACTTGCCGTGAACTGTTATGAGGATTATCTTGAAAAGCTAACAGAACGTCTACTTGTTGGTTTTCAGATATTGGTTTTCTACTACCTTTAGGAAGTTCTTTAACATAACCCGTTTCTCCAAATTTTGTCTCAATTTTGCTTACAGTGGATTGTGAAATTGGTTCTCGACGGGGGTATTTATTATTAAATAACGCACATACTTCTTTCTGCGTACGTGTTTTATCTCCATAACCAATCATTATGAGAATTTCAATTCTTTGCGTTTCAGTTAGCTTCATGTTCAAAGATACAAAGACTTTTTGAATACGTTTACTACAATAATACTATTAATCACTTGACAGAAAGATAATTAAGTTTGAATGTCCAACTATCAATGTTCATATTGATAAGGTAACTAGTTTTTTTAAAAAGGCAAAAAGTAGATAAAAAAGACATTTCATTACCAGTAATGGCCTTTATAAAATTTATTTTTGGGTGTCAATAATACATAATATCAATACTTAATAAATATTTATTGTAATAATAAATATTTAATAATTTTTTTAAACAATTACAAACATCAAATACTCAGACATATTGATATGGCTGAAGGAATTTAAAAGACCTTTCAAATGATGTATTAAAATACCCCCCTTTCTATTTAAAAATTTTAGCAATGACGTCATCACGTTCACATAGATGACGTCAAAAATAAAAATGTATTCTTACGAATAGCTTATTTAAAAATAAAAATCGACGGGTTTCAGAATTTTTCCTTTAAGTCTCCAGTTTACGAAATAACGAATTTATTCCTTTCATTTCCACCATACTGTATATTTTTCGACTAGAGTGTAGTGACAAACGTAGTGCGCAACTTAAGAGAAAGTTTGAGAACCCCTAAACTATAACTGTAAACTATAACCCTTTTAGTTAAATCTTCCTTTTTTGAGTCTTTAATGGGCGAGTATATTTTAATTTAATATTATCGGACTCCCGACGCATGGAAAGCGCCATGTTTTCATCGTTATTTACCGGTCCTCTTAGAAAATTATTTTGTTTTAAAATAAAACTGTTTTGCTGGTATGTTCTAGTGATAAAAATATAATCATGAATATTTTTGTGAAATGACTAAAATCTCTCCAATTTCTTTAAGACTAAAATTAAAATTAGTTCTTTCCCAAAATAACATTAATTAAGTTAAAATTTCGTTTATTATTTACCAATTAACAAATTTTAAAACATTGAGAAATTTATTGTTAATTAATTTTAATTTCCTAATAAAGTCATTGGTATTATAAAGTGTGGGTAATTCCTTTATAATATTTTCTGGTTGAACATCAAAAAATTATTTTGATCATTTTTATGTTCACTGTTTTATGTCGAGCACATTAAATATCAGTATTGTTATCTCCGTTGCGTTCTCGAATTTCTGTAACCCATACAGTTCCAAATACAAGTTATCTCGTAGTTAGCAGTCTATAACGAGATACCAGCTAAGAAATAATTCGTACCGTATTTCTCAAATGTAGATACGATTTTATTCGTAAATTTTACACAAATAGATTGTGGCTGTCTTAGGCAAGAACGAAAAATGTGTACTAACGTTGGGAAACAGACTACTTCTTAATAAAAGGTACAAATTTGGAATAAAAGTAAAATGCAGAAAATATATCTTTTATACATTTTGGAAATTCTAAAAACACTCTTCGACGCACAGGACTAGTTTTTCTTTACATGCTACTCAGTACTATCGACTTTCTCGTCGGTATTTGTTTCTTGTACAAACTGTAAGGTTTTTTGGCCTTAATTTTTTCTAATTTGTTAAATCTGTTAATAATTATATTTCCAGTGTAACATTTTTGTCTTTTTATGACATGTTTCGTCCAAGTAAAACTTTATGAACTTTTCTCTAAATTAAAGAAAGGTAAGATTTGAACTCTTATCTTCTTCTTCTTTCTCTTTATAAGCAATTCTGCTTGTTCATTGGCGGATTAATACTTCTATGAAAGGTTGCCACTCCATCTTTTGCTCAGACGTCCGATACTTCTTCGGTCGATTGGTGACTTACCTCTTGTTATTTTGACGACACGGGTCTCCCCCATTCTGCTTATGTGGTTATTCCATTATTCTTTTTTTTTATTTGGTGTCCATTCATTTACCATACATTTTCTTCTAATGTCTTTACTTTTCTTTAGATCTCTCAGCGTATTTCTTGTAATTCTTCTCATTACTCTCATCTCTGCCGTTTCCAGTAGTCTTTGTATTATGGCTGTATCTGGTCTTGTTTCTAAGGCATATATCATTATTGGTCTTGCACTAGTTTTATAAGTTCTTGACTTCATCTCAGTGTTAATATGTCTGTTTCGCCATATAGCTTTATTAAAGCATCCTGCCAGTCTATTTGCTTTTTGTAGGTACTTGATCTCTCACTTCTTTCTCCAGGTCTCCATAGCTAGACAGTGTAATTCCCAGGTATTTTATTTCCATTACTTGTTAAATACTGATGACATCAATTTCTATTTTACATCTGGTTGGTTCTTTCCTGACTACTTTTTTGTTTGTTTTATGAGATGAGATATTCATATTAAATTCTTTTGCTCTTATGTTAAATGTGTGGACCAGTCTTTGCAGACTATTTTTATTTTGGGCTATCAATATTGCGTCGTCTGCGTAACAGAGTCTTTTTGTTTGTTTGTTTTCCATTCTGTATCTTCTTCCTTTGTTAACGCTTTTGATGATTTCATCCATGCTTAAATTAAAAAACATGGAACTCAACGAATCCCCTTGTCTTTTTCCGCTGCCTATTTCTATAGGTTCTGTTGTCCATCTATACTGACTTCCATTTTGTTGTTTTGGTAGATGTTTTCGATAGTTTTTATAATATTTAGGGAAAGTTCTCTATTATACAGAAGATGGATTACATCTTTGAGGCTTACTCTATCAAACGCTTTCTTTAAGTCAATCAGACACAGAAATGCTGCTCTATTTTATTGTAGTGATTTCTCAGTAATTTGCTTTATAACGAATATTGCATCTGTACACGATCTTTCACTACGAAAACCCTGTTGTTTATTTGTTAATCTTATTTTCTGCTTTATTAGCACATGTAAAATTTTAGTTGTAAGTTTTAGGATAGTATTTAACAAGTTTATACCTCTGTAGTTTTCTGGCTGTTTTTATCTCCTTTTCTGAATAGTAAAATTAGTTTGCTCGTTCTTCATCCTTCCGGTATTTTATTGTGTTTTATAATAATTAATGTTGTTAATTGTTCTGTCATTTCTGCTTCACGGTATTTTAGTAATTCGTTTGGTATCCTGTCTTTACCTGCTGCTTTTCTGTTCTTTAGGCTTTCAAGTATTTTCAGAACGTCCTGTACATTTATATTAAGTTCTTCATTTGTGGTAATTTCTGATGTTTTCGGTTCTAGCGTCATTTGTTCTTCCTCTGCACAGAGCTTTTTTAGGTAGTCAATCCACGTATCCTTTTCTATGTGTTTTGGTTCTATTATTTTTTTGACTTCTTTGACCTCTTATGAAGCGGCATATTTCCTTTTGCAGATCGTAAAAATTATTTTCCATTGCTTTTGAAAAGCGTTCCCAGTGATCATTTTTTATTTTTCTTACAAGTGCATGTGTTTCGTAATTATTGTTTTGTAATTATAGTATGCCTTTTGTGTTTTGGTTGACATGTATTTCAGGTAAGCCTTTTTCTTTTCTTTACATTTTTCCTTTATTTTTGTACAAAATCATTGAGCCCTTCGCTTTGGGAACGATTTATTGTTATTTATATTTCTTTCACCAAGAACTTCTTTGGCCGAGGCTAAGATATTAGACTTAGGTAATTTTTGCCAGCTTTCATCACTTTCTGTGATATGTG
Source organism: Diabrotica undecimpunctata (assembly GCF_040954645.1). Classification (NCBI taxonomy): domain Eukaryota; kingdom Metazoa; phylum Arthropoda; class Insecta; order Coleoptera; family Chrysomelidae; genus Diabrotica; species Diabrotica undecimpunctata. The sequence goes on from NC_092808.1 coordinate 32,725,763, forward strand.
TTTTTGCTCTGTAGATAACTAAGTAAGAGATAATTCTTTTTTTGAATATATAATGGGGTACTGTACTGTCAACCATTAAGATATACACTATGATTAGATTTGTTAACATTTTGTTATGACGGCTTAGTGGAAAGCATTACTATTAACAATTTGGCGGATGCGCCCGGTTAGATTGCTTTTCCGAGTAGTGTTGATTGATTTTTGTATTACGTTTCCTTACTAAGAACTGAGCAATTCAAAAAATTTATTTGTTATTAATTAAACTAATTAATAGTTAATTTTAACTTGCAGCAATTTTACTGGACTTTCAGTTTCATTGTCAATTCACAATTCATATTGTGCTACAGGCGCATTCGATGATACAGACTGCTTTAATGGGTTTTACAATTAAAAGTTAATTGAAATAGGAGACCAGGAAAAAGGCAAAGTAAAGATGTCTTGTTGACATCTAAGTTATATTCGTTTTTTTGATTCATGCGTTTGTTTATCTCTGCAAATCCTAATTTACTGTCCCGGCTATTTTTATGTATCTATCTGCTCCACTTTTTTCATTTCAGGTGTCTCAATGAATCCATGTATGCTGTTCTTTTACTGTTTCTAAATATTTAACTATTATGACTATATCATCGGTAAAACATAAGTTGATTAGATATTCACCGTCTATTTTTATTCCTTTTGTTTTACAATCAAAATTTTTAAACGGACATTATATTCCCCCCATAGAATATCATGGCTCCGCAACCTGAGAGAGTGGTAGGGATTTACATCAAACAAACTTTTCAGAGCATTCGTGAGCGTGTTCAAAGTTCAAATAGCTATGATGATTGCCGTACTCTGCGAAAACTGAAAAATAATAAGATAAATCTTAAATCGATCGATTATTTTTATAATTTATATTGATTGATATTTTTTTATTTTGCACGCACAAAACTACTCAACATCTATTCTACATACTCACTCGTATTTTTATACATTAAAGTTTATTTTTAATATTTTTTTAGAAATATATTAATTGCTGAAAAAATATTTCCACATACTAATATTTTATGTTTTAGGGTTGATGAAATAGTTAAAGAAAGCAATAAGAATAAAAAGATACCTGTATTTCCGAAACTAAAACTAAAAAGAAGCAAGGTGCTCGAGAGGTACCAAGTGCCAGTTGCTGTGACATATTTAAACTTTCCTTTTACATGTTTGTATTATAAAGAACCTAATTTATCTAGACTGTCGCTGTTAAAGCATTTTTAGGAAAAAATATTATTTTGTTGCTGACTGTTTGGAAATTGAAAAGAAATTTATTTAGTATTTTTATTAAAATAAATTAAAATATACTGTAATATTTTACTTATTTCCCTTATTCTTTCAATTGTTACGTAGTGTAAAATGGGAAGTGCAAAAACAGCTGGATTGAATAGAAATAGAGCCATCCAAAAAATGCTACCAAAAATGACTAGTTCTACATAGGTGATTATATCAAAGCTTAAGAACATTTTAAAAATAATCGTTCTAAAGTAAATATGAGACCAGTTGCCACAATATAGTGTAGAAGAAGGAAAAAATGACCAGGTGCCAAGAAATGTATATTTTGCAAATATACTATATAATATGTGAAAGAAAAAAGAAGAAAGGGAATTACTATTAACCATCAAAAGTAATTTATATTTGTGTAAGAGAAAAATTTATCGTATGTGCAACAAGTCGAGAAAATGTTTTTACATCTGGCGCGAAGATTTCATAAAATAAAAGTTTCGTATTTGGCGGGGAAGAAGATTTAAAAAAATAAAAACAAAATGTATGGTACAAGCAATAAAAGCAGGAAAAACCAAAGACAAGAAGAAATTTTAGAAACAACAATGGTAGAGACAGAAAGTCAGAAATTATCAGGAATAGAGAAGATTTTACAACTGATGCAATTAAATCAACAAGAAACATCGAAAAAAATGGATGAAACAAAACAAACAATGAAAAAAAGCAGAAGGAAAGAAAAAAGGCAATAGAAGAAAACAACAGAAATATAGAGAGTATCAAGAAGGAAATGGTTCATAAAATCGAAGAGATTATAGGAAAAAGCAAGAAACAGGAAGTAGAGATTAAAGAAATTAAAAAATATATAAGATGCAAGAAATTGTTGGAGAAAGGGAAGAGATACTTATCCACAGTATAGGTGACGTTAAAATCCAATTTGGTCAGTCCAGAAACCATCTCAAAGATGAAGCGAGCCTATGGTTTGACAGTAAAGAAAGAGAATTTAATTATTAGATTTATTTTTGGGCCAAAATCCAGCAACTGAAAATTAACAAGGGACTGCAGAATGGGAGATATAACGACAAACAAGGAATATCGGAAAAAACCTATGCATTAAAGACTACAACAACGCCAAACATTTGGAATATAATTATTCATCAGAACAATTGGAAGAACTAATTGTCAGATATTTCGAGGAAACTTTAGAAGATCATATTACGTTGCAAAATTATAAACATATTTATAGTCTTTGTCAATTCTTACAAATAAGAGAATCGCGTCTAGGAGACAGAAAAGCTAGAAGAACTCAAGTAACGCAGGATTACAAAGAGAGAGGACAGAATTATCGGCAAGAACGGTCACAAAGAGATTTTATCCCTAGGAGAGAATATGAGAATAGAGAAAACAGAAGAGAGAATTACGAACCAAGGAACCAACAATAGAACAAAGAAGAATGTTTATCTTGGACCTACCAATAGTTGATAAGCTCCAAGTAGGGCATTGCATGAAGCAAAAATGATTAAATAAAAGAAAAACAACGACGGCAACAACAAAAAAGAAGTACTTCGTACATACTAGGCAACATTACCACGAAGATAGAACAAACAAATTGCCCATTAATAAATAAAATAAATCAAAAATATTAATTATTGCTTATTTAATACGACTACATGATATTTCTATTAATTAGCGTATAGTTATATCAATTTCTTATCTAAATTATTTTTTCAAACCGTCAGTTAATATTGCAAAAAGAAATGATTGCAGTTATCTTACCGGATTCACTTATAATATTTTTAGAAGATTCAATTTAGTTCACAGAATGTCACACCATATTGTGTAACGCATAAAAATATGCTGATATAGAAAACTTAACTTATTTGCAATTTTAAATATCGTACTTTAGTAAAGAAATCGTATCCGGTTTTGGGACAAATCCTAATTTTAATAACGATAAAATTGCTATTAAAATGCCTAATTGATAATAAACGTTATAATTAATAAATTATTGATAATAAATAATTAGTGTTATTTGTACTTTTTAAATTATAATTATTTTAATATAAGTTTTGGAAATAAACTAGTTAAGTACATAAGTCTGAATCCATTCTTTCTAATTTAATATATAATTTAATAAAATGAAAGAAGTGACTAAAACCTGAAAAAAGTTATATCCCAAAGAGGAAAAGTAAGTAAAATTTTCAAAATAAAAATATAGGTAGAACAATTAAATTACAGTATGCATATATCCTAATACAGATAAAATACAGTAAAGAAATGCAGAAAATACGAACTAATTGTAAATAGGTGAGAATGGGATGAAATTCCAAAAAAACGGAACTAAGGATATCAACTAAGGAAGTAAAGCAAGAAAATATCTCTTGAAGAGATGATCTACTAAAAAATTATTTTTCTTATAACCCTCTTTGAATATCTGGCTATATCGTTTCATTCTAACCTTTCTTGTGCCCGTCTTCTCCATTCTCTCACATTCATAGTTTTCAGATCATCTTCCACATCATCCAACCATCTTGTTCTGGGTCTTCTTTTCTTTCTGAGTCTTCCTATCAGCTTCCATTGTAAAATGCTCTTAAACTTTCATACTAAAAGATTGTTCAATCACAAATTAGTCCATTAATTTGTAATCTCACATTAATCTTAATTTCCTGAATTTGTATAGTTTCACTGTGTATAATTGTGAAAAATATCGATTAGAAGCTTAATTACAATTTGTTCAACTTCCTGAAAACTATAGATTGCCTAATATGTATTGGGGAAATGCCTGCAATTATTTCCTCGTTTCAAATTATATTTGCCAGCTTTCAAAAGTCAAAGGTTTTTGTTCTATGCAGAGGGCAATACACTTGATAAATCGTAGCGTTTTGGTGATATTATAAATATGGCTTCGGGACGAATCTGGGACGAAGTCTATCATAAATTACTCCACGACGTCAACATTTTATTTTATCATCGTCGATCGAGAAGAATCGGGCACAGGGAATTAGAAACATTTGGAAATTATAATTACATACAAATTTGTCCATTGGTTTTTTGAGCCGGATATGAACCTGCGACCTATGGAGTAAATTATTAAGTATACAGGGACATCGATTTCTTGGACCAAAATCAAAAGGAAATAATAAAAAATTCAAAACATCAGACGAAGATGATGTTACAAATGATAGCTTCGATTAATTCCACAGAAGAAAGAGTAAATGTACATTTAAATAGGTTCCGAGAAGCATTGATAAAAGGAACCAAGGAAATGTCTAAAGGCCTAAGTGATGTCACATATATTCAGAGCTGACACATTAGAAAAAGAGTACATACAACAAACCCGGACAAGTAGAGTCAATTATGTTGAATGCTACAAGGTTCCTTCCAGTAGCCAATAATAGATACGGTTGTACAAAATTAAGCAGGAGACATCGTCATTATTGGTTATTTCCTAATACTTGACAAAACTAGAGACAACCTACTGAGAGTCACAGCTCTTCCGTTGTCGGTGACAAGTGGCGTTGTTTGCTCATTGTTGGTCCCAAGGAATCTACTTGCAGTAGATTATAATAATTTACACTATTTTGAAGTGACATATGAAGATAAAGAAAGGTGTATAGAATTAAACAAAGGAGGGTTGGCATGTTCACGTATGGCAATCATTAATATGGATACCCAGCCGAACTGTATCTTAAATGAATTATATGATAGAACCTTCAACACCACCTGCAATATAGTAGAGTACATGATAAAGGAAGCCAGCTGGTTGAAAATGAACACACAGAACGTCTGGCTAGTTATTCTACCATACGCTATAAATTTAGCTATAATGTGCGATGGTTCTCGATCTGAACATATAATAAATCAAACGAGTTTTATAAAGCTGTCACCAAAATGCGTTGCTCAGACCCGGAACATAACATTACTCACATCCAGTAATGGATTGGAAACAGCAATTGGGCGTTACTTAAAGACTACCATCAGCCTTATTGAAGAACTTGTGCAGAGGCCAATAATAAAACAGATCAACATTCCCAGACATAATATAGACGTTCAGGGAGATAAGTTGCCAAATATAGTACTTGACGCAGAGCAGTTGGACCAAGACATATCCGAACTCTCGTGGAAAACAATTGCCAACCATCAGTGGATACCTCATTTAACCACAGAACTAATGACTATATTCATTGTTATGTTGATTGTTGATTATTTGAAAGGTAGTCAGATATCTTAGTCGGAAGTCGGTAGTCGGAATGCCAAGAAAGTCAAGAAACAAAGACATCAATGTCCATGTATCCAACCTCATCCAGCGCCTCAAAAACATACGATATCACAACCAAATTTACGTAAAACTTTCAGGTCAGTCCCATCTAGATCAGTTTCACTTAATGAACTTAGATTTGAATTAGATAGTACAACTGAATCATAAATTCTAAATATTTAAGTTATGGGTAGCACTACTCGGGTGAGGTAATAATTCAAAAACCGAGTAAATTAGTATTATGATGTTATAAAGTGTTGTGATTATCTTAACTTATTAATATTATTTTATATTTGATGTATTTGGATATTTTCTATTGGTCGTCTAGTTCTTATTGAGTGGCCAATATGTTCAATCACAAATTAATCCATTAATTTGTAATCTCACATTAATCTTAATTTCCTGAACTTGTATAGTTTCACCGTGTATAATTGTGAAACATACCGATTAGTAGCTTAATTACAGGTTCTTCAACTTGCTGCAAACTATAAATTGTCTAATATGTATTAAGGAAATGCCTGCCCAATCATTTCCTCGGTTCAAATTATATTTGCCAGTTTCCAAAAGTCAAATGTTTTTGTTTTATGCAGACGGCAATATACTTATTTGATGAATCGTAGCATTTTAGTAAGTTTATAAATATATGAAAAAGACAGAAAAGATTTTATTTCACGTTCAAAGCGTCTATGTATCTATTGATACGTATTTCGCTTTAATAAAGCTCATCAGAATAGTTATTCATAGCCGTTCTTAACGTGAAAAATAAAATTCTCTGTCTTATTAGAAGTAACAATAACATGACTTCGTTATGGACGCAATAGCGACATCTGATAGAAAAATCGGTAAGATAGTTTCGAAACAAATTCAGATTTCTGCTTTAATCTGGAGCCTTCTAAAAATTGCAAGACATGACCAGACGATGATAAAGGTGTTAAAGAAGACATGGGGAATCTAAAATTTGCATTCCACGACATGTCTATTCATCTAGGCAGAAATCCTAACGAATTTGTTTCTCGTACTCATACAGAGTAGATCCGAAGAAAATGAAAAAGACAGAAAAGATTTTATTTCACGTTCAAAGCGTCTATGTATCTATTGATACGTATTTCGCTTTAATAAAGCTCATCAGAATAGTTATTCATAGCCGTTCTTAACGTGAAAAATAAAATTCTCTGTCTTATTAGAAGTAACAATAACATGACTTCGTTATGGACGCAATAGCGACATCTGATAGAAAAATCGGTAAGATAGTTTCGAAACAAATTCAGATTTCTGCTTTAATCTGGAGCCTTCTAAAAATTGCAAGACATGACCAGACGATGATAAAGGTGTTAAAGAAGACATGGGGAATCTAAAATTTGCATTCCACGACATGTCTATTCATCTAGGCAGAAATCCTAACGAATTTGTTTCTCGTACTCATACAGAGTAGATCCGAAGAAAATGAAAAAGACAGAAAAGATTTTATTTCACGTTCAAAGCGTCTATGTATCTATTGATACGTATTTCGCTTTAATAAAGCTCATCAGAATAGTTATTCATAGCCGTTCTTAACGTGAAAAATAAAATTCTCTGTCTTATTAGAAGTAACAATAACATGACTTCGTTATGGACGCAATAGCGACATCTGATAGAAAAATCGGTAAGATAGTTTCGAAACAAATTCAGATTTCTGCTTTAATCTGGAGCCTTCTAAAAATTGCAAGACATGACCAGACGATGATAAAGGTGTTAAAGAAGACATGGGGAATCTAAAATTTGCATTCCACGACATGTCTATTCATCTAGGCAGAAATCCTAACGAATTTGTTTCTCGTACTCATACAGAGTAGATCCGAAGAAAATGAAAAAGACAGAAAAGATTTTATTTCACGTTCAAAGCGTCTATGTATCTATTGATACGTATTTCGCTTTAATAAAGCTCATCAGAATAGTTATTCATAGCCGTTCTTAACGTGAAAAATAAAATTCTCTGTCTTTAACACCTTTATCATCGTCTGGTCATGTCTTGCAATTTTTAGAAGGCTCCAGATTAAAGCAGAAATCTGAATTTGTTTCGAAACTATCTTACCGATTTTTCTATCAGATGTCGCTATTGCGTCCATAACGAAGTCATGTTATTGTTACTTCTAATAAGACAGAGAATTTTATTTTTCACGTTAAGAACGGCTATGAATAACTATTCTGATGAGCTTTATTAAAGCGAAATACGTATCAATAGATACATAGACGCTTTGAACGTGAAATAAAATCTTTTCTGTCTTTTTCATTTTCTTCGGATCTACTCTGTATGAGTACGAGAAACAAATTCGTTAGGATTTCTGCCTAGATGAATAGACATGTCGTGGAATGCAAATTTTAGATTCCCCATGTCTTCTTTAACACCTTTATCATCGTCTGGTCATGTCTTGCAATTTTTAGAAGGCTCCAGATTAAAGCAGAAATCTGAATTTGTTTCGAAACTATCTTACCGATTTTTCTATCAGATGTCGCTATTGCGTCCATAACGAAGTCATGTTATTGTTACTTCTAATAAGACAGAGAATTTTATTTTTCACGTTAAGAACGGCTATGAATAACTATTCTGATGAGCTTTATTAAAGCGAAATACGTATCAATAGATACATAGACGCTTTGAACGTGAAATAAAATCTTTTCTGTCTTTTTCATTTTCTTCGGATCTACTCTGTATGAGTACGAGAAACAAATTCGTTAGGATTTCTGCCTAGATGAATAGACATGTCGTGGAATGCAAATTTTAGATTCCCCATGTCTTCTTTAACACCTTTATCATCGTCTGGTCATGTCTTGCAATTTTTAGAAGGCTCCAGATTAAAGCAGAAATCTGAATTTGTTTCGAAACTATCTTACCGATTTTTCTATCAGATGTCGCTATTGCGTCCATAACGAAGTCATGTTATTGTTACTTCTAATAAGACAGAGAATTTTATTTTTCACGTTAAGAACGGCTATGAATAACTATTCTGATGAGCTTTATTAAAGCGAAATACGTATCAATAGATACATAGACGCTTTGAACGTGAAATAAAATCTTTTCTGTCTTTTTCATTTTCTTCGGATCTACTCTGTATGAGTACGAGAAACAAATTCGTTAGGATTTCTGCCTAGATGAATAGACATGTCGTGGAATGCAAATTTTAGATTCCCCATGTCTTCTTTAACACCTTTATCATCGTCTGGTCATGTCTTGCAATTTTTAGAAGGCTCCAGATTAAAGCAGAAATCTGAATTTGTTTCGAAACTATCTTACCGATTTTTATAAATATATCTTTGTGACTAGTTTGGGACGCAGACTATAATAATTTTTTACCTCAACAACACATATAATGTAATAATTGTAGCTATCAATCAAACTATATTTTACTCCACGAATTCAATATTTTATTTTATCATCGTCGATGGAGAAGAATCGGACACAGGGAATTACAAACAATTCGAAATTATAATTACATTTGAATGTGTCCAAGGTAAAACAGAAAAAACGCCAATCTAACAACATTGGGGGGGTTAAGCGTGATAATTTAGGATTGAAGCTGTAGATGAATCGACTAAACCCCTCTAATGAATTGTCTCCACTCTGATAAGGCTGTCACCATTGTAGAAGACGTCTGTCTCAATGTCCTTATCAATGCCTCTACAATTTTTAGGAGATACTTATCCCTGCGAGCGGGGCAAGGCTTACTGGTTCCACTAGTCTGGACTGATTGGTTCCGCCCTCGCGGATTTACAAGAGGGTAGGGAAATCTTTCTGAAAAGGAAGGGAATTAAGGACTTCTCGGTCTCAGGTCCTGCAAAGAGTGAGAGGCTATGGGCTTACGTTAGAAGCCGGAGCACTGCATAAGCGAAATGTGTATCTCTTCTAGTCTCGACCTGTAACGGCTAGGAATAACAAAAACAAATTTCGAGTTTACGAGGTATTAACTATACAGTACACTACAAAATATCAGTTAGGACCAAAAATGTTCGATCAGGCGCGAAGGGAGACGAGAAGAGACAAGCAAGGAATTAAAGGTCGGACAATTCCGTATTATTAGATATACCTTGGGTTAGTATATAGATCTTAGTTACCTTCGCGTATCTAGGCTCTAGCTAGGAAATACGCCTCCAGTCTACAGGGATTTGAGATTGCGAACCTTCGAATCTCCAGTTGCCGACTCTTATACGTCACACTATCCCGTCGAGTTAAATAACGCGTCCACTATCTGCGTATCGTCCGATCTCCACACTATGGCGTGGAGCGTTTGGCGTGACCACTTCCCACTAACCCGCTGGCCCCCTAGTTCGCCTTTTTTATCAGTCCGTGTTCTCAATTTTCAGTCGTAGTACCAAGGTCGCGTTATTGTTTTTTTTTTGCTGACTGATCCTCGTGTTGTATTTCGGCGGAGGTCTATGTTTTGAAACGTGATTTAAACAACCTTGGTGGCCTGATATTTGAGACTCGTGTAATACATTTAAACTGGGTCGAGTTTTCAATCTTTGTTTAATGTAAAATGTTTACGTAAATATGTTACCTACTAGCTATGAATTTATTTGTTCTTTAATCAATTTGGAATATGTAATAATTTCTTAAATAATTGTTTCTCTTTACTAGGCTAATTGTCCCTTAATTTTTCCTTCTTTATTTCCTTGCCATATTTCCATTACACCAAGTTCTTTTTTTACAAGAAAGAAATTTTAAAGATAAAAAATACAGTTTCCAACATTTTCAAACATTTTGATGCCCAGCATAAAATCAGAAACTGCTCCCACGAAGCCAGCGCCGGAGTATCAATATGTAACGATAAGACTACCAAAGAGAATTGAAATACTATTATAAAAATAATACTTCAATAAACCACGTGAGCTTATCGTCTATGCTTTGCCTAGCTCAGTATCTCAAGTGTGAGTTCGTCTTGTTTTAAACTAGGAATCAAACCTGAACCCTTAGCCGATAGCAAATAAAACAATTACTTAACTAATCATATTTATTAAAAATAATATTTAAGTAGGCAAAAATAACCCTGCCAATGCTTTACATTAAATAAAATCGAATGATACTTATGGCATCATGGCATCGATGGGCCGCTTGCTACTAAATGTCTGTAGCCTCTTAATTAAGTGGTTAGGTGCAGTTATTCCATAAATTGTTTCTTGAAATATTCAGTAAAATCTTCTAGGAATATCCAGTTATTCCATATTCTCCAATAATGTTTCAATACAGCCAATAAAATCTGGAATACAGCCAATAAACTAAAATACAAGAAACAGCTTGTATTACAATCACATCAAAAAGCGTTTAATTTCCTTGTCATTATACAAAATTACAATTAAACAAATAGCGGGTGGCAAGGATAAAATGAAATAATTATTACTTAGTTAAATTCTGTTCAGATCGCTACATGCATATAATCGAAAAACGTGCTTTCGAAAGAAGTAAGGTTACGAATATTGAAAATGCTGTCAGAATTATAGAATAAAGATTACATTGAAAGTACTCACCCCAAGAGAATGTTGCAGACCATAAAATAAGGCTTATTATAATTCCTACCTTCTTTTATAAATTTCAATTATAAACAAAAAGTAATCCCACCATTAAAGGTGATTGACATAAAGTAGGAAGGGACTACATGCAGTTAGCACAGAATTAGCTTTTCTGTCAACATAGAACAGAATATTTAGTCTACCAAACAGAAAGAGAGAGGGCGAATATTTATTCTACGGGACAAAGAGAGAGAAAAGAAAGACAGAGGGCGCCAACTACTTTTTGAATAAAAAATAGTAAAAACGAAGCTAGAGGTAAAGGAATTAATAAATTAATAAAGAAATTATAATAAAATAATTATTTAAATATAAATTAATAAAGATGTGACGTTTATAACGTTACAAATATAAGTTGATTCCAGCTTAGAATCAGAGAAGATTACTTGACAAACTGATATTGAAGCTGTAGCATTAAAAAAGAAATATTCAACACAGGTTCAGCTATAAAATATTTACATTCTATATGTAGAATTATTAATTTATTTAAACATAAATCTTATTCCAAGAAAACTTGATAGATTATTAGACCAAATTTCTAAATCTAGAATTATTTTAGGAACTCTCAAAGCACTTCTTCGGGATGTCTAACTATAGTTAAGAGAGGTGAAAAATTGAAAAATGTTTTGAACATAAGTTTTTAATTCAATCAAGGAAATCACTCTGCTCTTGATTGAATTTATGTGATAGCCCCTTAGTCTCAACTCTAAACTTAGAAGTATTACAACATACAGATAACTTATACAGATAAGGCACAAATATACTATCACACATCCTTACAATCTAATTAGGGTTGTCTTTTAAGTGGGAGTAAAATAAATTCGTAACATTTTGATTAAAAAATATATTGCATTTATAGTTTCAATGGAAAAAAATACTACTATTCGAATTTTTTCGCAGGGGTGTTTTTATAAGGGTAGTAATTATATGGTAAAAAATTAAAACGAAATCTAAATTTACCTCAATCTAAAAAATCTAAAATCAAGGGCACAAGTCCAATTTTAAAGTGGAGGGTAAGTATAACCTAAATCCAAATTTCCATACAAATCAGTGAAGACAATGTGTTCAATTATATTGTTTTAATTATAACTAATCTAGGGGATGAGATTGAGGGGTTAAACTGTGATCTTAAATTATGTTGTTCAATGTTAATTGACATTCATTCACTTTATGATTTGAATCAATTACACGCTTTAACTTGAAATTATAAGATTTTTAATATGCGTAGCTTTCATCCCTAAAAAATAAAAAGCAACCAACGGCATAGTTCCAAAAGTGAAGTGGAGGGTAAGTAGATCCAAATGTTCATGCATTTCGGTGGTGACACGGAAAATTATAGGGTATCGCCGTATTTCACTTTCATTTACTGGCCTATTATAGTAAAAAATATGACGTAAATACGCTTGGCCAACTGTTTAACAAATAAATATGCAAATGACAAATGAATCGCATATTTCATTAATACTTCAAATGTAGTTGGAGTAGCCTTATTTAATTTGTTACTTGAACAAATTTAAATTCAAATTGGAATTTTTCGTTTCATCTCAAAATTGAGATGGAAAACGAAAATTACTTAATAATACAAAATCATAATATATAATGTTCTTTCATTTTAAATGTTTGTTGTTGTTATATTTTTAAATAATGTAAGTTGATATTATTATCAACTCTAACCTTCCGTCAGGCGCGGTCTTAAAACCAAAAGATATGGGCGCGGTGTATCAAATTGATTACGCGGCTGTTTACGCCTCTTATTGTAAATAACAACAACTTATTTTAATACTATGCCTTTAATGCATGTCATCCATATACGAAGGTATATAAAAAACTTAAAAATACATTCGAATACAAATCATTAACGCAAAAGGTAACTAACTAACTTTTTCTAAAATCTGACGTAGTACTCGTAAAAAAGACTAAAGTTCTGTATTACACCCCTCCCTCATTTATGTCATCTTGTGGTATTTCTGTAAATATATGACTGCAAATAGTGCAAAAGCTGTCTATGTGAATCGGACAAATGGGTTTCTTACATTTTTTGCAGTTATTCTTAGTCCAATGCATATATAACATCTCTTGCGTTTTCCGACATGTTCATTTTCTGTTTTCAGTTCTCCTTGTTCTAATGAGGTAAATTCTTTTAGACGTTGCTAGAGGCCGATATGAATTCCTGATGTTTTTGAACTTCGTCGAACCATATGAATTAAAACTAGCATGTGACAAATCTTTCAAAAATTTTTTTCTTTAAATAACATTTTGATCATTGCCAACATATATTACCTCCGCATTGATTCCACTAAATATTGAGCATAGTGAAAAATACCACCATGGACTAACAACTAACATTTCTAGCTACGTTGTATGATACACACAATGTATCTGTTGTGTTAACTCTGCCTTTGGTGCGATTGTAAAAGGTGATAATAGATGGCTTCTTTTTATCTCCTGTTTCAAGATCAATAGAGGAATCTTCATGTGGACTTGAAGCCAAAATTACATATTTTCCTTTTTTTGAAACGTAAGAAACCAAAATGCACCCATTTTTGAAGGCAAACAAGCTACTATTATTAGCTCTCATCTTATTTGGAAGGAATTCAAGTGAAATTTTGACTTTATTTGTTTTTTTTCAACGTGCCAACGTAAGAAAGGTTTTTACGTCATAACTCATCTTTCAACGAAATACTGTAAACCAGTTATCAGCAGTAACATTTTTTCCTGCCTGATCAATAGGTTGTCAAAGTCGCAGAACAACATCCGACGGTGAATTGCTCAATCGAAATGGTCCTCCAGGTTGTAATCCTGCATATATTTCCAAATTGTGTAGATAGTAAACCTGGGAGTCCAGAAGTGCGTAGGTTTTCACACCATATTTACTAGGTTTATGCGGTATGTACTGCACAAAACCGCGTCATCCACGAAAGCCTTCCAATTTCTCATCAATCGTAACGTTGTGTCCTAAACTATAGGATTTCTGTGAATTGTTCACTAGCATTGTGAAAATGTCACGAGTTGCTTCAATTTTTTCGTTTTTTTTTCTTTTATTTCTGGTAGTGCGATCATCAAATCTCACGCATAATGAACTTAAATCTTTTGATGTTCATGACCAGTTGGAATTTTTCAATATCATCCCCGTCGGATCCCCACAGGTCTTCCACACTCTGTCTGTTACTTCTGTGAACACCAGCAAAGTATAAGAGACCTATAAAGGCTTTCATTTCAACAATGTCTATAGGCTTGGCATCTCTATCGCGTTTGAAGAGCGATTTCACACTTCCAATACATTAGTTGTTCTGTTGTACAATTATACGCAATATTTCGTCATCCAAAAAGGAACTCCAGGAGTTTTGGCCATTTTTGCAGCACCTATTACACCTGGTAACTTGCGAATAAGATTAGGTTGTTTTGAACGAACTCTTTGTGATGGGGAATTTTTATTCCATTTTGTTTTTTCTAAGAGCTTCTTTCCTTCACTTTTCTCTCTTCCAAAAAAAGTTGTTATCAGCTGCGTTAGATCCATCGTAATAATAATTGTAACTAGCTTCTTGCTCGGTATCTGAATCGCAGTCACGAGGTTTGACTTCATATTCTGCGTCTCTATGCACTTCATCATCAAAATCGTCCTGTGAATTATCTTCGTGAAGTCTTCGAAAGAAAAGTCCTAAGAAAGATATTTGGACCTATTAACGAAAACGGAATATGGAGATCCAGGTATAACCATGAACTTCAGAGACTTCGCTGGGCTGGTCATGTAGTAAGAATGGAGACAGAAAGATTGCCGAAAAGAGCCCTAGATAGTAAAATGCAGGGCGCAAGACCAAAAGTAAGGCCACGAAAAGATGGGAGTATGAAGTGGCAGCGGACGCACAAAATTTGCTAAACGTGAGAACCTGGAGAAGATCGGCGCGGGACCGACAAGGTTGGAGGCATAGTTTGGAGGAGGCCAAGGCCCGATTTGGGCTGTAGCGCCATTGGAGACAGAGAGAGAATTACCTTCGTCGTCGTTAGACATCAATCTTTGTAGTTCTTTAACATCTTTAGGAGGATCTTGGATCCTCCAAGTTATATTTTTACTACAACTTGCCACGATAAGTGTATTTCCGACTTAAAACAAATAAAAATTAACTTTGATATTGATATTTATGAAGTAAGTGTAAGTGTAATTATGTAATTTTAAATAAAAAAGGAAAGGTATTAGTAGTATAAAGAAATAGTACTTACCACACTAATACATGTCACAAATTTTCAAAATTAATTTTGTTAGGTACACTAATGGGCACGGTATATAAAAATGACCAATATTCAAATATCTTTGTTCTGGCAAAAAATATTTACTAATGACCGATCACGTTTTGTAGAATAATGAGAGGTAGGAGCTACTGGTGACAATTCCCGACTGTTTACGAGACACACGTACTGACACAAAACATTTGTGTTGAATCAATTTGAACAGCCGCGCCCGACGGAAGGTTAATAATAAAAAGCATTCAAAATATAAATATCACTGTACTTGAAACAGTGGGTTCAGTGAAACAGTTCGCTAAATAATAAGGGTTAAAAAAACATCAAAAATTATTTTAAAATTTTTATTTATATTTTTAGGGAGAAGATTTATTGAATAAACATTGTTTGTATAAAACTAAGTTAGATGCGTTTGATATGAGATGCAAAGATACAAATTTTGTAAATATGGATGCAGATGAATCGATTATATTAGCCTTTGATAAGGCATTTAGTGAAGATGTATGTATGATCGACAGACCTGAATTGTTAGGAAAGTTACTGGCAAAAATGAATAGTGCCCAAATTCGGCAATTCGTTTGCCCATTTAATAAACAATTTGATATTTTTTCCAAAATTCCTTCAGTGTTACCTCGTAGTAGGCCCAGCAGCAGAAAAGACTCTTCTAGAATGCAAAACGCAAATATAAACTCGTTCAAAAACAAAAGCAGGTATTATAGCTTTTATTTATCTATTATAACCATTATTTTGTCATATTCCACTTTTATATAGAGAAATAATCCTTTTTAATTCAATGTACGAAAAATGCTCAGGATCCATACGAGTATACGGTCTTTTAAGTGCATATTAGGTAAGTAAAAGGTACCGTGAATGAGAAAATACAAATTATTTTTAAAAAATTATTATAAAACACACCAAATTATTTAAAAAACACAATTTCAATTAAAAATTTAAACTAAGAATGTTACGATGCTACATATTCTCCATCTTGTTATACAGTGTAGAGTCTTGGACCTTGGACTGAGGCAACAAGAGGCTGGAATCATTCGATATATAGATGTGAAAACTTATTAAAGAGAGAAATAACGTACATAGTTTAACGCAGAAATTTGAAATATTTGCGACACACAATCAATGAGGAATGAAACCTAAATGAAATAAAACATAAATTATTAAAATGCATAAAATTATTATTGCTAGAATTATTAAAATCATTCTATAACGGATAGGAACTAGAAAAAAAGAAGAAGAAGCTGCATAGCTAGTATCAAAGTGGCGTAAGACCTAGTAGAAGGCCAGATTTTTGTGCTATGACAAATACTAGAAATAATCAATGAATTTAATGTCGATTCTTTACGTTGATTTTAAATTAGCTTATAATAGCATACAGGGCCGCCGCTACTATGTGTGCCAAGTGTGCATCGCACACGGGCGGCCAACAATAGGGGCGGCCAAAAGCAGTCCACTGATGATAATACTTTTTTAAAACGGAAATAAATTCAAATAATTAAATAGTAATGATTCAGATAATTCTGTGAACTCTAATATTCCAAACAATAATAATTATTCAGTACGTGATAATACTCAAATGCGTTTCATTTATCATGTTTACTTCTTTTTTTTTTCATCCTAATCTAAAAAAAATGTCAGAAAGTATTATTTATTGTATGAACTGCCGCCTTTTTACAGTCATAAAGCAGTTTCGGGAATACTTTTTAATTCAAAGCGTCTTTCGGCTTTCGGAATTCATTTATTTGTGATTTCACACGTAGATACTTTACAAAAATTTAGGCAAGTGGTTGTAAAGTTTCTGTTATAATATTGTTCCTATGGTTATGTTTATAGATGGGTTATTATGTCTTATGTTCAGTCTTAGTTAAGAATTCGATGAATTTAGACACGCTTTTGATAAACGATTTTGTTTGTAAAATATAGTAGTGTACCCGTTTCTTTTGCACAATAGGTACTGTATTTCGAAGTAACGTCGAGATCAGAGCAATTTTATTCGTATACGCGTTACAGCTACATATTATTTGGAGAAACATTATTTATTAGACAACTTATTTGAGGTGTTTTTGAAAATATAGAAGACTCGGATATAAATTTAGGACCTTCAACTTCAAGCGAAGTCCAAACCATAGAAAAAAGTACCAAACAGTTAAATATTCCTGCGGATAGAGACCAAGGGTTTGATGACAATAATAGCGATAGTGCGAGTGCTGATGCTGAAACGCCTGAACCTGAAACCACCAACCAAGACAGAACAATTAATGTTCCAGTTAATCTGGATTGCAGTGTAGGAAGCTCCAGCATATACTTCGTTTCAGATGATTCCGGAAAATGGCCTGCAAATATGAATCCAAGTAAAGTTCAATTTGTTGTTGAAAATTTTCCTCAGCAAATTACAAAAATTAACTTCCCCAGAGATACAAATAATAGGAAATTTTCAGAAACTTATTATTATCGCACATTACCTAATCAAGACCAAATTCATCGCCCGTGGTTACTTATTATCACTAAATAGTGTTTGTTTTTGCACCTTGTAAACTGTTTTGTTGTGATGAAAGCAGCCGACAATTACTTAGTGGAATTAATGGGGTAAGTGACTGGCAACATTTATCTATTATTTTAAAAAAACATGAATCCGATGCAGCTCATATAAAATATTCTCAAAAACTGTTTGAACTATCTACAGCATTAAAAAAAGGATTAACAGTTGACTGCTCATCAAAAATTATATGAAATGGAGAAAAAACATTGGGGCGCTGTTGTTGAAAGATTATTATCAATTGTAAAATTTTTATCTAAACAATGTTTAGCTTTTAGAGGATCATCCAATAAGTTATTTGAACCAAATAATGGAAATTATTTGCAGTTAGTTGAAATTATTTCTAAGTTTGACGCTGTATTATCAGAGCATCTTTCTCGTGTGGAATCCAAGAGTACAAATATACCACATTATTTAGTACGTACAGACATAAACAGCTCAGAGAATGACATTAGTGCAACCGATTTATATGAAGAAATTAAAGCTATTCAACCATTTTTTTCCGCAGAAAAAAGTCCTAGTGATATTCTTGAATATATCTACGAAAATAATCTTGTATCAGCATTTCCCAACTTAACTATAATAGTACGTATATTCCTAACTCTACCTGTTACTGTAGCTACGGGTGAGCGGTCGTTTTCACAACTTAAGATTATTAAAAACTACTCGTATTTGAAGCAAGATAGACTTTCTGCTTTAGCAATGTTATCTATAGAACATGAAGTGTGTGCGACATTGGACATTTAAAATATTGTTAAAAAGTTTTCCGAGACGAAAACCCGAAAAGTGCGTTTTTAGTTTTTTTATGTGTTTATGTTTCTATTCACGGTTTATTTTAATTAAATGGACGTTTAAATTAGGATATTAGGATATACATATTCTGGACGTTGGGTCATGGTTATTAAATTAGGATAAAGGACGTTTAAATTAGGATATTAGGATAGGATATTAGGATATACATAAGGATATACATTAGGATAATATATGGACGTTGGATCATGGAGATTAGTCTAAATGTTCAAGTAAGTATTTATCTATTTACAAATTATTATTGTTATATTATGCATCTTTTCCACATTTCTTTAAATAATAGTATGTATGTCTAAACTGTTGGAAGGAGGGCGGCAAATATTAAGTTGCACACGGGCGGCCAATACCTTAGCGGCGGCCCCTGATAGCATATCAAAAAATAAATTGTTTGAATTGACGAATTCAACATCGCCGGAATGCTAATAAGTCTGGTGAAGGTTACAAGAGCATAAATTTATGTGCAAAGAACAATACATGTGAACATACGTTCACAAACGTTTTGATCTCATATCGAATTACGACAGGAAGATGCGTTGGTGTGTCTCGGGGCCAGAGGTATTGATCATAATAAAAACTTTATCAAAGAAGAAATAAAATTGAGGATAATTCTGGCAAACAAGTATACTTTAAACACCAAGTGATGTTATCTTGTATCTATGTATCTTTCATCTTATATTTACTATATATCGAAATTCTGCAGATTTGATACATAAGCTATTGAAACCAGAGAGGTCTGGTTTCAGACCTCAAAGTCAAAAATTTCATATAACGCACTTGCTCGGTATATAATTCTATTTAACAGCGTTCTATTTTGCTGCAGAATATGAAAAATATTAGTGCATCTACCTACCTACAGACGTCGCTAATGTAATAGATGTCAAATGCTATGATGGTTGCCGTTCTTAGGCAAAATGGTCTAAGTAGAACATTTAAAATCTTGAGACAAGCAGGAGCAAATTTCTTCTTTCTTCATCAATTTAGCCAGTTCCTTATGACAAACATATATTTTCCTCTGTATTACACAATTAATTGACATTTAAAATTATAATGATCATTTCTAAAATCGCTATCAACCACATTTAAGATTAATTCTTAATTTGATAGGGAACTCATATTTACATCTAATGTCTTCTTCCACTTCGGCAGCAGCTCTTACTTAATCCATTTTGACTTAATTCTTTTTGCCTTGATTCAAACTCTAAGGCTCCGACAATGGCGTCCCTCAATATTTGGTAGCGTTCTCTCTATCTCTAGTCATCATGTCTGCTGGAGATCTACATCGCGCAGGTCATCAAGGAAGCATTGGATGGTGAATTGGTGCAGAAACTCTTTCGGAGCTTCGAAAGAAGCGAGTCGGACTATCCTTTCTATCCCTGCTACTTATTCTTATACAAATTCGTTGGAGCTTTGGATATTTACTTTTAGATGACTCTAGTAGATTTTTTTCAAATATTGGCTACTGTATTTTAGTTCTACAGTCAATACAATGATCTCATAGCTCTTTTGTACGTCCTCTGGGATATTTTGGAGAATTTTGACAGCTTTAGTGCTGTTCCCTGCTGTTCAGTTGCCCATCCATTATATTGTGCAGCGACTTAGAATTGCCTTCTATACACTAGCCATCAAATGTAGGCAGCTTAATTATTCCGCTCGCATGGGAACAAATCAGGTCTGGTTAATTTCAACTCTCAGTTGCTTGGTCTTTTTAATTTCCAGGCGGATATTTTCAAGATTCTCGTTACCTCATTATGTATTTTCTCTACTGGACATGTCTTCTTTTGTCTCTTCGATTTTTATTTTCATATCTTCTTTTCTTTTTTAGATTTCTCTTTTCATATCTTCTTTATTCACTTTTGAGGCCTTAATTTTTTATATAAAACTCACGAGTAACTCTCTGTTATTCAGTAACTCTGACGTTTCTCTATAGTTTTTGTTCTTTCTAGTGACGTCTCTCTTCAGCTTCCTTTTCTATCTTATGGCGTCTCTCTTCAGCTTCATTTTCTTCCTGACGACGTCTCTCTTTACCTGTTTTTCTTTTAGGCGACGTTTTTCATCAGGTTCTTTTCTTCTCTTCGACGTTATTCCATTGCGGCAATTATATCTCGAATTTACCATCTTGATCTCACTTCGTGTTTTGACCATACAATTTTTTGAAAATAACTTCTTTAATTTAATCTCTCTACTGACACCAGTTGTTTGTTACGTTTTACTGTGGGTTCAAAGATTTATTGAGGCAAGCGTGGTCTAACCAGTTTATTTTAACTCCAAAAACTGACTTAATTACAAATATCACAAATTGCAATTACGTTAATAATTATCGCTTACAATTCACACCGATATCCTTACAAAACAATTCGTCAATACTTATCTTTAAATGTGGCCTCGGCGGCTTGTATAATGAAAATAAATGCTTGTATAATGAATTATTTCTTAAATTTACATTCTAGATGCAGACGACCAGTATCTCAAATGGAAAATCGACGAAATAATTTGTTTAAAATTGAAAACGGTCACACTTGTCTTTTAGACCTCAGGTGAGTGAGTTAACTGTGGAATATTATTATTTTTTTCGTAAAATAGTTTCGAGGAGGAGACATGTGGAATGCAAATTTTAGATTCCCCATGTCTCTATTAACATCTTTATCAACGTCTGCTATGACTTACAATTTTTAGAAGGCTCAGATTAAGGCAGAAATCTGAATTGTGTTTCGAAACTATTTTACGTATTTAATATCAGATGTCGCTATTGCGTCCGTTTCGAAGCCATTTTATTGTTGCTTCTTAAAGACAGGAAAGATTTATTTTTCACATTGAGAACGCCTATGAATATCTGTTCTGATGAGCTTTATTAAAGCGAAATACGTATAAACAGATACATAGACGCTTTGTATGTGAAATCAAATCTTGACTGTCTTTTTCATTTTATTCCGATCTACTCTGTATGAGTGCAAGAAACCAATTCGCTAAAGATTTCTGCTTAGTTGAGGAGACATGTCGTGGAATGCAAATTTTAGATTCCCCATGTCTCTATTAACATCTTTATCGACGTCTGCTATGCCTTGCAATTTTTAGAATGCTCAGATTAAGGCAGAAATCTGAATTGTGTTTCGAAATTATTTTACGGATTTAATATCAGATGTCGCTATTGCGTCCGTTTCGAAGCCATTTTATTGTTGCTTCTTAAAGGCAGGAAAGATTTATTTTTCACGTTGAGAACTCCTATGAATAGCTGTTCTGACGAGCTTTATTAAAGCGAAATACGTATAAACAGATACATAGACGCTTTGTACGTGAAATCAAATCTTGACTGTCTTTTTCATTTGATTATTTTTTGTATTTTTGTAACTTACTACTACGTGCCGTATTTCGTATCATAGTAAAGTCCCAGGCCAAATTATTAGACACACTCCTGTTTTTTAATAATTTATTATTTTATACTTATGCAATAAGTATAAAATAATTTATATGCAATATAAATAATAACTTTTATGCAATACTTTTACATACAAACATACATAAAATGGATTTTTATTCAGGAAATTTATTATATACTTCGTATTTGTAGTGTCTCCCTAGCAAACACCATGGGTGTTTATTTAGCAGCTTTATATTACGCAGATATTTATTTTGTCTCATGTGCAGAATTTAAATAATATATTTGTACGTTTTCATCATGGGTAAAAAACGCTATCTTTCACCAGGTAAAAAAGCTGAAGTAAAGGCCCTTAGCCTTTGAATTGAATTGAATCAGGGAAATTTTTTTCTATTATTGGTCTATTGTTACACTTGTTCAAGGTCTGCTTCAGTGATACAACCATATTTGAAATTTTGCAGAATAAGGTCAGTTTGTGTGTCGTCGTCATGGAGAAAAGTCTTAACATGACTTTGTTATTCAACTGTGAAGCACGTTACAAAAGTGATGATTTGTCATTAGTACTATCATTAGCCATTAAACCAGTACAAAGACGTCTTGTATTCTTCTTGTTCTTGTGCCACTCCTATCGGAGATTGGAAATCATCAAGTCTATCCTGACCTTGTTTACAGCTGACCTAAAGAGTTCATTATTGGTACAGCCAAACCACTCTCTCAAATTACGCAACCATGACATTCTTCCAAGGCCTGGATTCTGTTTTACTTCTATTTTTCCTTGCATTAAATTATGAAGTAATGCGTATTTATGTCCTCTCATCAGGTGACCCAAATATTCGAGTTTTCTTTGTTTGATCGTTGACAAAATTTCTGGGTCTTTCCCTATCCTTCGAATTGCTTCAAAGTTTTTAACTCTTTCAACCCAATTTATCTTCAGCATTCGACGGTAGCACCACATCTCGAAGATGTCTTGTAAAGGCGGTTAATTCCGCAGCTCCAAATGGGGAACCATTCATTTTCATGCAAGATGAAGGTCCCTGCTATACTGCACAGTCTCTCAAAGTTCTTTTTTGGCAGAACAACACATTCCTTTATTAGATTGGCCGGGTAATAGCCCGGATATGAACACCATAGAAAACGTTTGGTAGGTGATAAAAAGAGAAGTGGCTAAAGATATGACCACAAATAAAACGCAGCTCTTAGAAAAAATAATTAACGTGTGGTATCATCATCCTCAAATACAGGAGACAGTACAGGTTTGCATTGAGAGTATGCCGCAAAGAATTAAAGCTCTAATAGCTGCTAACGATGGCTCATCCAAATATTAGCATTTTATTGTCATTATTTCCCAGCAGGTGGACAAAATATTGATTGAGTGAAGACCAGAAGCAAACATGCGAAGCTTTAAGCTTAAGAATCATGTTAGAAAAATTCCCAACACGATGAACCGACGAGTTCAAACGAATTGCGACCAATTAGGAGCAGGGACGCAGAACAAAAATAGACAAATGGACAAATCAGGGCTGACGGATGATGATGTATATAATATAGCATCTTTCTTTAAAAAAGTAGCAATTTGTATAATATAAAACTGGACGAAGAAGAAAATAACCATCTTTTTTTTTAAATTTGGTTCATGTATTTTTATGTATCAACTCATGTATTCTGTTGTGTTTAATGACGCCTGAGTTTTTGTTTTTACTTTGTTGCTCAGTTTTAGTTTGCATTAAGATTTACTCACCAGAACGAAATATAAATTACTTTGTAAGTTAGAGCCCAAGTGAGTTATCGAGCTATAGATTATTTGCGTTATTTCTTAAATTTTCCTTTTAGGTGCAGACGTCCAGGATCTCAAATGGAAAATCGACGAAATAATTTATGTAAAGAAGAAAAAGGTCATAATTGTCAGATAGATTTCAGGTAAGTGGATTAACTGTTTAATTATTAATGGTTCTTTTAATTAAAAGCTTACCCTATGGCGACTTTTATCTAAACTAACAAAATAACTAAATAACATGCACGAGCTTACAACGAATATGCTCTGCTTTAACATTAACACAGACCAATTTAGGCTTAGTGTTATAGTTAGTTCATTATTATCGAGGAGCTGGATTGCCTCAATCCATAACTTCTACCATCTTATTAATTATTGAGGTTACTGTTTCTCAAATACCAAAGAGCATCGACAATGTGTCTCATGTATAAAACGTAGCAAATACTTTTACTTAAAATAATGTAGCAAACACTAATTTCAAGTATATGATAAATACGTTTGTAGCATTTGCTGTACAACCGAAGCGAAAGGATTTGCTGCTCCATAAGCAAATACTTTAAATTATATCAATAAAGTCATGCATTTGCTAAAGACCTATAGCAAAAGCTTTATTTTTCTAAAGATACCTACAGTGCAGACTTCGCTTCCAGAGAAATAACATATGTGTGGTGATTGTGGGGTTTCTATATAATGTAAGAGACGTCAAACGTTACAAAAAAGGCATATAAACATCACCAAATTTAGAAACCTTTTTCGTATTAACGAAGTAAACGTGCATTTCTTAGCCAACCTTTACTTTAATGTCCTTAATGAGGTGAAATAATAACATATGAGATGGTGCATTATCACTGTTCCACAAAATGAAAGTATTTTTGCGTTATGTAGCTGATGAGGCTTATTAAAACAATGTAGGAAAAATAATTGGAATCCACCAAAGTACTGTGTCAAAAACAACTGCAGAAGTAATAAAGAAAATATGGCAGAAAGCAAATCTCTGGATCCAAGTTTTGATTTTCCAATGAGAAAGTTCGTAAAGTCCAGCATCTTTGGCAGCAACTTAATTTGTTTATAGCTGCAATTGGACTTCTGGACTGCGCACATTTTCCGTATTTGAAAGTTTTCCCAATTTGGAGATGAATAATAATATAAACCGCAAAGGTTTTTCTAGCATTATATTTAAGAGAAGTGCGATGCAAAAAACAAATTTATAAGTGTAGATATACAATGGTCCGGTTCTACTTATGACAATAAAATCTAGATAACTGCGTGTTGTCCATACTGAAATATAAAGCTCGATTGAAACTTAAAAACATCCCTAAAATAATACTCGTAGTGCGCCACGTTTTACTACACAAAATTACAAGAACAATTACATTAAGTGATCTAGCATTCGAATTGGAAGAAGTGGAGATTAATAATAACGCAAATAACCATATTGAGAAAAATGAGGTCAATGAGATTAATATTAAGAGAAGTGGAATGCGAAATTTTCTTTTCTTTGGCCTCAGGACTTCCGATTGTTCTAACAAAACTAATCTTTGTAATTCAGCCGATAATAAATTTTGTGTTTCCGTTGTCTCTGGAAGACAAGATTATTACATTTTTTTTTTCTTTTGATACCGTACTTTTTCCAGTTTCTGTAATCACAGCAGTCTCTATCGGTGATGACACGTCAACTCCCATCTAATGACATTTAATACTGTAATCAAATAAATATTTGATTATTACCTTAAATTTTACGCATGGTCGGGTTTCTATCTCTCTCCAATGACACTACAGCCCAAATAGAGCCTTGGCCTCCTCCAAACTATGCCTCCAACCTTGCCAATGTTCTCCAAGTTCTTACGTCTAGCAAATTTTGCACGTCCTCTGCCACTTCACCCTCCCACCGTTTCTGTGCCCTTCATTTTGGTATTGCGCCCTGCATTTTACTATCTAGGGCTCTTTTTGGTAATCTTCCAGTCTCCATTCTGATTACATGATCAGCCCATCGAAGTTTCTGAAGTTTAACGAATTCTGAGAGCGGTGTCGCTTTAAACAGTTGGTAGAGTTCATGGTTGTACCTAGATTGCCATACTTCGTTTTTATTAATAGGTCCAAATATCTTCCTTAGAACTTTTGTTTTAAAGACTTTCAGCTTTCTTTTTGGAGTTTCCATCATTACGCATATCCAGCATCCATGACATACTATTGGTCTGATAATAGTCTTGTAGATCCTGATTTTTGATCTCCAATGTGTGTTTTTGAAGCGGAAGATATCACATCAAAATAATCTAAGGGACAAAAACAGAATGCGATATTACAGAAGGATTTCAAATAATTTATTTCAAATATTTTTAATAAAAAGTTATAAATAAGTGTACTGAATATAAAATAAACATTTTTTTTTAGAATTATAATAGCTTTTAAGAAAATTAAAAGAGAACTCCATAAGTCAAAAAATAGTAACAAAAAAAATAAAAAACTAATTTGTTGTCCCTCAACTCCCAACAAACTACTTTTTAGTTTAAGTTAGTATAGTGTATGACCTCAATGGTTGTTGGTTACTGTCCTACATCTGTAAAGCAAACTCATGATCAGATGGTCAATGACTTGCTGTGGTATTCCATTGAAAGCCCCTCTCTGAACAGTTGCTCTCTTGTATTGAACGCAATATTTTGTTGTAAAATACGTCTGCCCAATATGTCTCATATATGTTCAATTGAGTTTAAATCTGGCGATTATGCAGGGCATGGTAAAACCTTAATTAAATTATCTTTGAGGAATGTTCGCACGACCCTGGCAGTATGCGTGCAATAATTAAAATCGGGGACCAGCTTGTTATACAAGGGATACGAACAGTAGGTTCAAGAATAATATCGCGACAGTCTGTTGCATTTAGAAACCGTTCCAGACAAACAAGATTGGTTCTTCCACCAAGAATGCCACCCCATATCATTATACTGCCCTGTCTATGAATCTCCTGCACGGTGGCCAATCGTTTAGCATTGATAGATCGTCTTCAAATTCTTGTCCGTCTTGTATCTGGTACAAATCCAAATCGGGACTCATCTGTGAACAAAATAGAGGTCCACTCACATCTAACCCAATTTGCGTGTTCTTGTGCACACTAAAGTCGATAAGCGCGATTTCTTCTGGATAACACAGGCACTCTCACAGGTCTTCGATTATTTAAGCCTACTTTATGCAGTATATTTCTAATGGGTTGGCCACTTACGAACACCTTATGGGTCTTTTGCAGTCTCATTTGTAATTGTGATGCAGTTACAGTGCGATCTAGCAAAGCCTGCAACCTAATAAAACGGTCTTAAATCTGGCTGGTTATCCTTGTACGACCTGTATGACGTTCAGCAACATTACCAGTTTCTTAACATTTTAACCACAAACGGTTAATGGCACTTCTGTTCGTGTGGCCCCAGCAACGTCCCTTTGACTTCTGCCAGCTTGAAGCATCCCGATAGCGCGCCACTGCATTTCGCGGTTTAAATGATGCCTCTCCATTATTGGCAATTGCAAAACTAAATAAAAATTCACATAGATATTAAGAATAAAGTACCAATAAAGAAATATTTCTTTTTATCTTATAGACACAAAAACGCATATTGAAGTTTTGTTAAGTTTTTTATAGCCATTCTTATCAGCATTGCCATCCAAGTTGGTACAATAAAATCGACAAAACAACAAAAAAGATTAAAAACACAAATATAATTTTGTATTTGCAGCTAACAATGATTTAAAGATATTAATATAAGTGTCCCCTAGATTATTTTGATGTGTGTATGAGCGACTGAAAAATAAACTTTTTTCGTTTTTATTTTTTCGCGTTTTTCTCGTTATTCTTTTGTTTCATCCGTGCTTAATGCAACTCCCAAATATGTGAAACTTTCTATAGTTTTAATATCGTCCTATAATTCAACTGTAGGTATATTTCCCCTAGCTCTTGTATGTGTTAGCATTTCTGTCATCATTCATCAACTGCCAAAATGCCTATTCCGATTACTTCAACTTTATTGTAACTTGTTTATTGCCGGTTTTATTTATGTCTGCTTCCTGTTTGATTTTTGTTTTCAAGTTATTCACTTTTCTAGACAATTGCTTTACACTTTTTGCTTTCCCGCTCACCACTTGCCATTCCGCTTGTAACCTTTTTTATAATGGGTAATTGCGATTTTTCTAGTACCACTTTATAATTTTGCAGTAACTACAAATTTCACCTGATTGTTCTCTTCACACGTCGTGCTTACTTCGTCGAAGCTTATAGCGTTGCCTCATCTTCCGCAATCCATTTATAATAGGTACTAAACTATTAGGTATATAAACTCTTCACATTCAATCAAAACTCATAGTTATTTATGTCTAGACTTATTAAAAATGTAGCAAATGGTCTTAAAAAAACGAAGCATTTAATATGGAGGAAAAGCAAATCATTATTCATTAGAAGCGAAGCAAACGCTTTTTCTTCTATCTTTTGCTTTTGCTATCTTTTAATTTATGCTTCAAGCTCCATTTTTATTCATGACTCGCAATGTTTCTTATTACTTTTTTCTGGAATTTCGAATTATCACTATAATGCTTTTCTTGGTATGTGACTTTTCTCCTTTGAGATGTGGTGCTACCGCCGTATACTAAAAATAAGTTGGGTGGATAAAATTACAAATGAAGAGGTAATACGCAGAATAAATAACGATCCAGAAGTTATACTGAATATAAAAAAGAGAAAACTTGAATACTTAGGCCACGTGATGAGAGGGCAAAAGTACACATTCCTACAAAATATAATGCAAAATATAAAGGAAAAATCCAAGGACGCAGAAATCCAGGCCGTAGAAGAATGTTCTGGATGAGAAATTTAAGAGAGTGGTTTGGCTGTACCACTAACGAATTATTCAAAACAGCAGTAAATAAAATTAGAATCGCCCTAATGATATCCAATCTCCGATAGGAGAGGCACTCAAAGAAGAAGAAGACTTTTCTCCTGTTACCTGGTCTAATATTGATTGCAACTATTGGTCTGGTTCCTATCACCAATTTTGAGACGTCTTCTTCTCTAGAAGGTATGGCAGATATATAATTTTTGAACTTTTGTGATTTAATTTTTGTATGTATATTGTGGATTTTTTGCGGTATTAATAAGGTTTCATTTTAGATGTAAACGTCCAGTATCTCAAATGGAAAGCCGACGAAATAATTTATTTAAAAATGGAAATTGTCATACCTGTCACTTAGAGCTCAAGTAAGTAAATAAACAGCATATTATTTTAAAGTCTGTAAAAAAAATACGCACAGTAACGAATCGTCATTAAGTATTGAGCATACACTTTTATACCATCTTTGTACCTTGACGTTGTTTATGTTTTATGTATTGGTTTTTATTCTCATGTTATTGGTTCTCTATACAAGGTTAAGGCTGACCTTGCGCCTCAGAGCGCGGTATTAAAAGTTCCATATCTTGGTCAAAAATTAACATAGAAACATTTACCAACACTTAAAATGTTCGTTTGGGGTTTTTTTATAACATACAAGATATACAAGATATACAAGAACTAGTTGATTTAAGAGTTTTAAAGCTCCATGTAAATATATAACCACCATAAATCGACTACGCTTTGGACATGTGTGTTACCCGAATCATTTATGCGAAATAAATGTGATTGAAGACGATAATTGCAAACATTGCGATAAACTGGGTGATCTTAATCACATCTTTTTTGAATGTTCTTATGTTTCAACAGCATTAAAACTCTCTCTACAACTGCACATTCTGTAGGGCACCAGCTGCTGCACTTTTGACAACTAATCCAGGTCTCTCCCTTTTTGGATATTGAATATAATTCATTGCAGTGGAAAAAAACTGCATCAGATTCATAGTCGCTTTGTTCACTTTGACGTATTCCTCTTCTTCGCTTTCATTAATTTTCTATTTATGGTTTCATTTTTCTTCCTAAGCATCTTCCATCTTTCTTTCACCCTCTGTTCTGCCTGTGCAAGTTGTACTGTTGCAAAAGCTGGTGAGCTGTTTAAAACACCTGTTTTCCTTTTTTTTCGTTTTTTTTTTGTTAGGCCATCTTGTGATGCAGGCGCTTTAGGCATCGGCGATATTTGAAGGAGAGATTCCTTAAATTTTGACATTTTAGTTTCGTCTGGTTTTGGAGAACTTATTTGAAACCTACTTTTGAAGAATAGGCTGCCTCTTCGGCTGGTTCTTCAAGTTCAGTCGTTTCATTTGACAAGTCATTTTGGTCATTATTTACAATATTTATAGTTTCAGCCGCAGTGAATACATTTTTTTTTGTTCTGAAAAATGGCTGTAGCAGAGCCAATTAGCCAGCGATAGGAAATATATCCACGTTTAGTGGTTGAATTCCTGTTTTAGAAAAACCACTCAAAGCATTTTCTGTTGTAGTTGCTTTTTTGTATGCATTACAAAATAACTCTTCTACCTGACTGTGTGTCACAGCATGACCTGGATTTGATCGCAACCACTTCTGAATATCCTGATCATAATAAATGGTTAATGGCTCATAAACGCTTACAAAAGCCCCATTGAATGCCTATTTTGTCATTGGTTTTCACGAATTTTATTATAACTCCGGTTCTAAAAATCAGATCAAAGTTTACCAAACGCCATTTTGTTTATTTTCAAAAGGAACAATTTTCATTTTAGAAGAATTAATTACTTATCTCTAATAGTTTAGGAGATACAATAATTTAAACAATTAAAATTATCTGACGTGTTTTCAGCCTGGTAACCTCAAAAAATCGAATCTAAGCATTAAAAAACATTAAAAAACGTAAAAGTATCGAAGAGACATAAAAGAGCATATTCAACCCTCCCCTGCTGCCTAGAGTACCTATTAGTATAGTAATAATTATATTTTAGTAGGACTATGAAACTACTTCATATTATTGATTTTCTATCAGCCTAATTCTTTTACAGACTTTAGTTATTTATCAAATTTACATTCCAGATGCAGACGTCCAGTATCTCAAATGGAAAATGGACGAAATAATTTATTTAAAAATGAAAATGAAGAAAAGTATAAAAACCAACTAGCCGCTTCAAAAAGTACGGGTGATTTAAGAAGAAAATAATTACTTTTGGTGTCCAAATTACCATCCATTACAGAATAATTAAATAGGTAACTTTAACTGTTTAAATACTTGCTTCTATGCCTGATTAGAGATAAATGACTAAATTATGACTTGTTCTATGCAACCCATGGAATCTTTAGCACATCATTTTTCTTGATGCTCTAAGATATTATTTAGAGCCGAGTATTGATAGATACAGAAATCTGACTAGTATTATAAGACATACTGCAATTGAAAAACTTGAAAAAACTTCAGGAAAAAGGTTTGAGAAAAAATAAATGAAAGAAAAAACAGAAAACTATATAGGGTGGCAAGAAAAAAGCCAAACATAGAGCAAAGAAAGCAAAATATTTTAATCAGATTATATCTAATTTACGAAAAGAATCTCAAAAAGCGAAGAAAAAAATACTAATTAGAATTAGGATGGGATGAAGATGTTTTTGTCCTGTTCAATGTAGCTATGCTAATTACTTAATACAAAGAATTGCTGATTTGCAACTTCCTTGGAGGAGTCGGAGAGGAAGAGCTAGCAATATTACCCAAGATAGAAAATTATAGAACAAAGAGAATGGTGATGATGAAATAATGCTGCAGGATATGGGTACAAAAGGATTTGAACGTTAAGAAACAAGTAATATACATATATGTCCAAAAAGAGTTCAAATAAATCATTGCAATTTTACTCTTAATAAAAACTATTGTGTTGGTACTTGGTGTTCGAATGATATTTTATCCACAGTATTGGATTTCTTGATTTCGTTACAGTACTGCCCCCTCCTACTACTCAACCTACATATATAGTTCTACATATCCTAATTTTTGCTGTCATATGAATCTGGTTTAAATTTTTATAATAAAATTTTGCAATTAAGAATACTGTTACTTTGATTGTTGATTCATTCTCTTTATTTCAGCTTTCAGTTAAACTTTCTGTATTGACTCAAATCCTCATGTCTCATGTCCTATGTTCCTTACTTCATCATTTGATTTCTGTTTACTAAATTTTTGAAGCTAATAGCGTTTTTATATTTACATTTACGAATAACACACACACACACGCAGTGATCAACCCTGTCCCTAGGAACATGTGTATACCAATCTAAGAATGGGATCCACATGTCCGAAGATCAAACCGGTCACACTTCGCTAGTCGAAGTGGTACCTATCTGACCCCCAGGTTAATCCTCCACCCCTCCTCATCGTGTGACTTACGTGAGGAGGCTTATGATCTGAAAGTTACTTAAGGTGTCCTGGGTAATGGAACACCCTCTGTTTTTAATGACTGTGGTTATGCCACCTAACTGTTGGGGTAGCCACATCTAGGCTTTTCTCCCTACTACATTTACGAATAACACATAGAACACATAACACAATTTCATTTTTATGAATTTCATTTTCTCAAACACTATTTAATTCAATTTTTTTTAGACACAAATCAAGAAGATCTTATAAAATGTAAACCAAGGAAACAGAATAAACTACTTAAAGAGAATATGTATGGTATTTGGTATATGTCAAATATAATTTAAATAATTTTTATCTTGTTAATAAAAATATTCTTTGTAAGTATGGAACAGGTAATAGACAAGAAGTCATCTAGTGATAACTAGAGTACGACCAATGAAACTCATAAAATAAAAAAATGATATATATTTCAAACACGACATCTCGATGTCACATTAAATTTACATATTGTTTGAGTGCTGTATTCCGTACAAAGATTAGGACGGAAATTCGATACGAGTGGAAAACTATGAGTAAATCTAATTTTTATTTATTGTGTTTTCAGACGATCAAAAGAAGTTGATAATACCTCCTGCCGCGATGCTATTTTAACCTTTGTATTGTCTCTGGGTAAATTTGAGACGTGATGTTTCATGATATCCTTAAGATAAGGTTTATATAAAATTTAACGTATTTGCGTTTTGAAATATCAGTTTGGTTTTTTTTTTGAAATGAAAGAAACACATCTGTTGTTTATGGGTCCACCTGTACCCAGAAATGTTTCCAAATGTAGGCACGTGATGTTTATTTTGTTTATTTTTCTGAGAAGGGTGATTAGATTTTATGGATTCTATTTTCGAAAGCGTTTGTCGAGTATCTTTAGTGTTGTGCCAGACTTGATCGCTTGAAGTTTAGAGTTGAGAGTGTGGTGTACAATCATTTCTGAAAAACAGAATAAGTGCTTGCTGAAAAATGAGCTCCAGGAGAGGACTCACGGAAGAGGAATTACGAAAAATTCTTGAAAAAGACTCAGAAAATTAAGATGAATCTACCAATTTAGAAACCGTCACTAGTGATGAAGAGTTAGTAGATGAAGAATATTCTGAAGAAGATCATGTATCTACGGTTGATGATGACAAAGATGAAAGCGAAAATTCGGAAAATGAAATAGAAGTTCCTGAACAAGAAGATTTACAATATACTTCTCGCGATGGGACAGTTTGGAACAAATATCCACCACCTCAGTCACGTGTAAGGTAAGTGGTGGCTCAAGTGCTACACATATGTTCTTACTAAATTTGTGGGTTTTACTAATTGCGTTGTATATTGTTTAGATCCATCAATATACTAAATCCTGTGCCAGGTCCCACCAGATATGCCACTCAACGAATTACCGACGAACCTATATCTTCAATGAGATTGTTTTTCACTAATGAAATGCTCAATTTACTCTTAGTGGTAACTAACATGGTCGCATATGTAATGAAAAAATGTTAACTGTAAAAGAAATATCACTGGAAGAGTTAGAAGCTTTTATAGGTAAATACTTTCATTACAGTTATAAAATAAATTAACTTGAAATTTTGCATTTTTATTCAAGGTTTACTTTTTCTGGCTAGTGTTCGTAAAGGTGAAGCAATTCTGATGGTAGGCCCATTTTTAGAGCTATTATGTCTCTGAAACGATTTTGTAACATCAGCCGCTTTTTACGATTTGATGATAAAAAGGATAGACCTATTCGACGGAGGCAAGACAAGTTAGCTCCAATTAGAACTTTTTTGATTTATTTGTATCACAACTTCCCAAAATGTTTGTTCCATATAAAAGCCTCACTGTCGACGAACAAATTGTACCATTTAGAGATAAGTGTCCCTTCAGACAGTATATTCCAACAAAACCACGTGGGAAATATGGAATTAAATTATGGCTTTTATCTGATGTTAAAACTGCGTATGTGTATTGTAGAAGTGTATACAGGAAAAGCAGAAAATCAGTCCCGTGACGTACCTCAGGGCAGAAATGTGGTTTTATGACTTATAAAAGATATTTAGAATTCTGAGCAAAACATAACCACGGATAATTTTTTTACTGACTACCATTTAGCGACTGAATTATTAAAACATAAACTAACACTAATTGGAACATTACGAAAGAACTAAACTTTTATTCCAGTCGAATTTCTACCAAATAAAAGTAAAGAAGCCCTATCATCAATTTTTGGGTTTCAGAAGAATATGACTTTAGTTTTATATAGTCCTAAAAAGGGTAAATCTGTTATTCTTTTGTCCTTGATGCATTTAGATAACCAAGTATCATTGCAAGAACATAAGAAACCAGACATTATTTTTAAAATACAATAGAACCAAAGGAGGTGTAGATACAACAGATAAATTAGCGTCAGCTTATACCTGCAAAAGAGGAACTAGAAGGTGGCCGCTTTGCTTATTTTATAATATTTTAGATTTGGCGGTAATTAACCCATATGTGTTATATATGAATGCAAATTCTCAATCTAATAGGAACATACTACATAAAAGAATGCTTTTTATAAAAGAATTGGCATATAATTTAACAGAAAAATGCCGAACTACCCGAATGACAACAAACGTTCTAAAAAAGATCCAAATAAATTTACATGCAGTAGCTGGAACAAGTGGAAATGGAAATTAAAGTCCAAAACGTGGAAGGTGTAAAGACTGCGGATGGGAAAAAGACAGAAAATCTCGTACCAGATGTCAAGCATGTGAGAGATTTATTTGTCCTGATCATTCAAATATCTTTTGTAAAAGTTGCATTGAATAAATATGTAATTATAATTGAATATAAGTTTTATTATATTTTTTATTACAAAAAAATGTTTTTAGTTTTGATACATCGATAACATGAAACTACAAAAGCTTCTAACGAATTAATAAAAAAAAATTGGAATTTAATTCACAACAGGTATGAGTTTTATCCACTGGGTCCACCCGTACCCATAGACAAAGAATGTAACATTTATTTTGGGAGAGTAGGAAGGTTAATGTAGTAATATTATGTTACGGTTTTCTATGGATTCAATTAATTACCAATTAATAATTATCGCTTAGAAAACAGTTTGCACAGATAAGTGAAATCGCCAATGCTCATTATCTAATGTCCGCTTCCGCTGGCTTATATAATAAGAGCGAAATGTTCTCGAAACGAAACAAAAAAGAGCCTACGAGGCGACAGTCGACGCGAAATTCGAGAGAAGAAGAGAGAATTGCTGACTTCGCTAAAGCACATGAACGCATTCAGGGGTATGTGACACAACAATATGTTACTATATTTACCTACGCAGTCTGTAAGGTAAGACAGAAGCAGTAACTAAGAATGCAAATGTTGTTAAGACATATTACCTAGTTTATTAATGCCAATTACTTGTGTAAGTTTTTTTTGATAATAAAAAAATATAAGAAGTAACATCATAAAGTCTCAAAGCACAGTAAATCTACATAATACTATAAAAATCTTTCCTGGTTATAAACTATCTTTATTCAGAAGAGATGGCCTAATTATTATTATATATTTACTGATGGTTCAAAAAAAGGAAAGAACACTGCTTGCGCAGTATACCAACAGAATTCTGGAGAACAGCATAAATATAAGTTACCTGATGAAGCCACCATCTACACATCCGAAATGCTGACTTTAAAGTTTGCTCTTTCTCACGCTTTGACAAAGGAAATGAAGAACTGTATAATATTTACAGACAGTAAAAATGCAGTAGAAAGATTATGTGTAACAAATAAATCCAAGCAATTGACTTATCTTGATATAGAGATTTTAAAATTGTACTACGAGGTTTCAAAGCTCGGAGGAGAAGTTATTGTCGCATGGATCAAAGGCCATTCTGGGATAAAGGGTAATATAATAGCAGATGCTTTGGCAAAAGAAGCATTATCAAGCGGAGAAACCATAGACAACAATATTCTACCGGTGTCAGATATAGATGTATATAGTAAACATCGGCTCAAATTAAAATGGCAAGCCAATTATACGGAATCCGAAAGTCAGTCATCCTTTAAATATTGGCAACCCACACTTCTTAAAAAAAGGTGGTTTCGTTCAGAGTCCAACAGAAATTTTATTAAAACTATTAATAGGCTAAGGTGAAATCATGCTCTAACACCTTCAAGAATGTACAAAATGAATTTAGCAGACACTCCAAACTGTACTTGTGGTAAATATGGAGATTTAACACATATCCTATTAGAATGTGTAAACCAACAAGAAAATATTACATGTTTATATCAAAACTTACGAAAACTAAATGTCTGTTTCCCATTTCACATAAATGAATTAATTTTCTCTGGAAACGTAGAAATCT
Source organism: Diabrotica undecimpunctata (assembly GCF_040954645.1). Taxonomy (NCBI): domain Eukaryota; kingdom Metazoa; phylum Arthropoda; class Insecta; order Coleoptera; family Chrysomelidae; genus Diabrotica; species Diabrotica undecimpunctata. Next base: position 32,762,212 of record NC_092808.1, read on the forward strand.
TTAATTGTATCAGTTAATAAGAAATTGTAAATATAAACTTCAAACAATATAATGTACTAACCATAGAATTAAGATGAAACTTAGCTAAGCAATTTGCGAACATACCAATCATGTAATAAACCTTTTAATACGAAAAAAAAAATAAAAAATAAAAAAAGATGTAAAACAAAATTATTATAAAAGATGACCAAAACAAAATAAAAATATATATACATATTACATACAATATCAAAAAGTAATATAAAAAAAATAAAAATAAAAATAAAATTTAAAACTTACATTTAGTACTAACTCGAACTCTGATTGTTGTTCTGTGAATACATATTACAAAATAGTCTGGTCAATTGGCTATGCCAAGGCCATTAAAAAAACTATCTTTAGTTTTTAGTTTTTGTATTAAGAATTGTAAATATTATTGCTGACTAAGGAGGAAATTTTAATGTTATTTTAGTCTAATTCTTGCAATAAACCCCCAAAACATCAATTACAAAAACAAGCTAAATAAATCTCAATGGAAGCATGAATTCATGTTTCCCGTGTTTCCATTTTTTCCAGGTACTTGTACTTTTTTACTCTTTCCTATCTCTTGGCCTACTAATATTAGTGTTTCGTTAGTGTTGTTGTTCTTACTAATTTTCATGAACGGTAAAAATGCAAGAAGAGCTTTCTACGATCAATTAGGACATTTTTCTTCTTGTAGTGCCTATCTGTATCTATGGCAATCTGTATTTTGTAAACTGCTGCTCTGAAAAAATGTGTGGTTGTTGTATTGAACCACGTGGAAATCCTTCGCCTTCCTGGTCCGCGTTTTCCTTCTACTTTTTTTTGAAGAATTAATTGCAGCAACCCATATATTTCGCTGTTCCTCATGATGTGATCGAGATATTTGATTTTGGCTGTTTTTATTGTGGTTAACAACTCTTTTCTTTTTTGCATTCTTAATAAAACATCCTGGTTTGTAACGTGGTCGTTATAGGATAACTTTAGGATTTGACGATAAAGCCACATTTCGAAAGCCTCAATTTTCTTGCAGGTAGTGTCTGTGAGAGTCCACGACTCAACTCTGTACAACAGTTAGGATATACTAAGTCATATTCCATTAGAGGAGGGAGTCATAATAGGAGGTGGTATTAATGCACACGTGTGTCAATATAAGAAAGGATATTAAGCAATACAAAATCACACCACATATCTGTTAGTGCGTTTTGAATTCGAATTTTGCTTTGTACTTTAAGTGTTTCTTTTACTATATCAATGAGTTGAGTTGGAATATTAAACTCTTTCAGTGCATGGATCAGAAATTCTCGATGGATGTTATCATCGGCACTTTTAAAATCAATGAAAAGATGATGTGTGTCTATATTAAATTCACTAGTCTTTTCCAAGATTTGTCTCAAGACGAAGATCTTATCTATTGTGGACTTCTGCCTGCAGAAACCACATTGATATCCCCCAACTATTTGTTCCGCATATGGTCTCAATCGGTCATACACAATATTTGACAGTATTTTTTATGCCACAGTTAGTAGCGTTATTGCCCGTTAATTTTTACATTGAAGCTTTTTATATAGTGGGATAATTACTCCGGTATTCCAGTCTTGTGGCAGTTGTTTATTATTCCATATGTTCACTATTAGTTCGTGTATCGCATTCAATAGGGAGTCTCCGCCTTCCTTTATTAATTCTGCGCTAATGTTGTCTAATCCAGGTGATTTGTTGTTTTTCAGTCTGGTAACTGCTTCTTGCATTTCAGCTACTGAAGGGGGGGTTGTTTCTCTGATATCAGTTTGATCCAGTATAATTCCATCATATAGTGGATCTTCGTTTTTTTCAAACTTTTCTTTGAAGAATTCTGTCCATCTTTGTAGTATTTCACTCTGTTAAGTTACTATATCTTCTTCTTTGTCTCTGCACATCATTGCTCTTGGTTTAAATTCTTTTCTACTTTCGTTAAGTTTTGATAGAATTTTCTGTTTTCTGATGGTTTATTAAGTTCTTCCATTTCTTGGAGTTCTTTTTCTATGTGTTCTCTTTTCTTTCTGTGATGTATTTTCTTCTCTTCCCTCCTTAGCATTCTATATTCCTCCTCTGCCTTTCGTGTTCTATGTCGTTGTTGTAGTCGTTGATATGCATTATTTTTCCTCTCTGTTATGTTACGGCACTCTTCATCGAAACACTGTCCTTCAATTGATTTGAGCTTTTTTTGTAGACCCAGGGCTCTTTGGCCACATCTTGTATAATGTTTTTCCTTCCTTTAGCCTTCCTAAAATATGTCGTCATAGGACCATGGGCCTGCAGGTCTGAAGAGCTATTATATATGTTATTATATATAAAAGACTCTCAAGTCCAAAAGGTCAAATGTCGATATGGATGTTAAGTCCAAAAAACTATTCATCTTACTGGAGGCTGTCAGCGTATGTAGAAACTGATTATAAAGAACGGTATGACTCAGTAGGAAAGATTCTTCAAGAACTAACCATTAAACTGGGAATTTTTGACGATATGCTTGGAAATAGCATCTATAACCTATACTGGGGGCGCTCTGTGCTCACAGATCAACCAGTGGCATATAATAAGAGATCGGACTATTATAGTTAATAATCTAACTAGACAAAAATACTAATTGATGTGGCGATACCTATATTAACAATAATCTGTGTGTTAAATCAACGAGAACATCGCTATAACAGGGATTTCAAGATACAAATAAGGAGACAATGGAGAATAGAGGGTACCCAGACTATACCTAGTATTCTCTCTACTACTTTAGGAAATATTTTGGAAGGTACTTTGGCGTACTAGGTAACCTAGGGCTCGATAACCCCTAAATCAGAGCTTAATCCCTTTAATATTGTAGATATCTGGGATATGTTAATTTTGACATAAATCATAATAATAATAAGTCTTCCCTTATACCTCAAGTGCAGATTAGCAGTAGGATATGATATTAGAAAAGAAAGGTGTTAAAAACACAAAATAGAAAATAAGCTAAAAAATATTAAAATTGAGACGGCTAGAGCACAAATCCAACAATAGAATGAAAAGCCACCTTAAAATATTAGTTAAAATGATATAATTAAAGTGCAGCATATTTCTTTATATTTAAAGAGTGTAGCATATTTCTTTATATTTGCAAAAGGTGAAAAATACAATTCCGATTGAGTAATAGGAAAATGTATTCACTATAAATAAGTAGGTATAAATGATTCTGCATTCTACGAAATAAAATATACTGATTAATATTTGAACTAAATCGTATGTAGCTACGTGACTTTGTGAACACGGGCATGAAGAAATTTGAAAACCGTAACTACAAGATTAACCAAATTTACAAGGTAAAAATTCAAAATCTTTAAAGTACGTAAAAAAATATCCACCACAGTAAAAAAAGATTATCCTCAAATTAAATTAAACAAAACAATGTCGTAATCTTATAATATTCGGATATTCTTGTTCTTCTTGTTAAATGGTAAATGATAAAAATTATTTTGTTATTACTTTGTCGCTAAAATGATAAGTTAGAATAATTAAAGAGAAAACATTCTTCGAAGTTTTAAATTTGTACACTCCAGCTGAAAGGATACATTTTACGAGACCACAGAAGACGAAATGTAAGAAGAAGAGTTGGTCCTTGACAAAGTCAAATATTTTAGGTTATATTTATCATATCGTGTTTATTGCGGTCTAAATTCCTTTATAAATTTAAATTCTTTGTTCCTTTGTTCGCGTTGTCATTAACTAAAGAAAAATTAAATTAGAACACCGTTGATGTTAGTGTGAAGTTAACCCGTTTGTTTTCCTAAAATGTCTATCTTAATTCAAAAAAGTCGCATGTAAGTATAACTTTTGATAAGAACGTTACGAAATTTATAGTTTCTATTGATTGACGACGTAGTTTTGAATTATTAATGCATAAATGTTCTGTAATAAGATCTCATTTATAAATCATGAAGAGCTTGTGTCAAATCGTTATTGACTATTGAGAAATATATCTTTGGTACCTTTGTACAATGTTTATATTGATCAATTACAAAATAGTATGTTATTTAATAGAAACAATTCAAATTAATGTTCAATAATGTTTGAGTCTATTTTTATCGTTTTAACTGTATGCCATTTTAGTAATGGATAACTCAAATTTATATTAAAAATATACTGTGTGTATACTTCATTTAAATACTAAGTAACTGGATAATACAAAAATAAGGTGAAATTTGGATAAATTAGTTGGATTCAATTAGTGAATGTTTGCTATACTGTACTTTGACCTTATCAGATCTTTTTAACTATCCCTTTATATCTAAAGTTGTGATATTGTAGATAACTCTGAGAATAGTAGATAACACTGAGAAAATCTGGAGCTAATGTTTCTGTAGACATTTTTTCTTATTTAGAGCAAAAAAATTATCAGTTCAGGTTTTGAACTTGCCTTTTAGCTTCAGTTCTGTTAGAATATTAAGGTAGTGGAATTTTTTTAGTCCACTAAGATCTTATCCAAGGATGAGTGTTGTTTACTATAGTCATGGTATTAAATCTGATCAGAAACCAATTAATAACTAAATATTATCATGTTTTTCATTTTCCGTAAAAATACTTGGTTTCCTTTCTGGACTGAGCTGTCCAGTAGTTGCATGATTCCCCTATATTGAAGGAATCTCTCTTTGTATTATCTCGTAAAATTTTCAATTGCCTTTTAGACAAAATCCAAACAAGGTTCATAGAGAGGTTGTAGTTTCGTAAATACCAGGCCCCATTAAATATACTCCTTTCTTGGTAGCTTATGTTGAACAGATTTAATAATTAATATTACTATTGATTTCCCATTGCAATCCCAAATGTGCATACAATATTATATCTATATGATTTTAAAAATTATTACTTATGTGGGAGAAACTTTCTGACCATATTGCTGGGAATGGATGATTGAACCATTTTTGTTTGTTTTTATATTGGAGTGAATGCCAGTTTTTCTCTTTTACATCAGTATAATCAGAAATCAGATGTTTACATTAGATGTGAATGTAAGGCTAAATATGTAATGTAGTTTTATGGAGTTTCAGATTCTCTATGTTTATTAGAATGTGCTAGCAAAGAATATAGATGCATATGAAAGCATACTTTAACATAATTTTTTGGTATGTGCTGTGCAGGAACATTTTACTTTTTTACTACTGTTCCTGCAACACCAGTTAGCACTCATGTGATCCCCCCTTCACCACTGCACCGTCCCTGATCCACAAACTACTACTAGTTCTGAAATATAAAACAGTGGGGCTGAAAATGGTTAGCCTTAAGTTTTTACATTTTATAAAATTAGAAAAATAAAGATAAAGAGAAAAATATAACTTTTAATACTTTTTACTAAGTGAATCTTTTTAGAGCTATAAATAGTATTGTGATTCAAATTTTTAATTAAAATCTGGAGAGATCTACAAATATACTTATATATACTTATAATAAAGTTTATGGAGTCGCCATCTACAGGAAGTATATTGTAACATGTTTTAAAATAAAACGAGTGGTTCTAGTTTATATAAGACTATTTATTTAATAAGCTTACAGCACGATAATATCGAGTGATTAAAACTAATAACAGTGCTTCTTACATACAGGAATACTAAACTGAAATAGACCAAATCTATTCATCACCACGAGTATTCGTTACCAACACCTGCTTCACAATACTTTGCTCTTTATCTCGAAAGTTTTCGAACATGCGTCATCATTCTTAGAGATGCTACCTTACAAGGGGTACATTGAAATTAGCTTTTTTGTTACAGTATGTTCTTTTCTAAGGTATACTAGTTGTTACCATTTCGCCCATTTGAAATAGGCTTTTATATGTGTCTATATTCATTGGGAATAGGTATGAATATGAGCAAAATGTATCTGTTTTGGATCTACTGATTTCATTTTGTAGTTCCTTAATGGTTATTTTATTATTTTTGCATGATATTTTTTGTTTATTTCTCAGATTACACATTATTTTGCTTGATATAAATACCCAAAATATATTTATATAGTTTAAATATAATTTTATAATCCCCATTATGTTGTTTGGGAAGATTTTATAAGACATGTTTTTTTATGTTGTACTCATTTTATGTTACTCATATTACTCATACTCAATACAGTTGATTCATGTTCAAAGTATAAAATCTTACACACCTCAAATATTTACAAAACCTCAATTAAAATTAAAATTATGTTGTAGGTATTCCTGAATTGAATAAAAGGATTTTTTTATCAATATTTTTTAATTTTATTTTTAAATTTCTTTTCAGGCAAGTTCCTTATATTTTCAGGCAGAAAATTAAAACATTTTATTGCCCAATACCCTGATCCATTTTGACACCTTTTTAAATGCCAATATGCTGATATTACATTCTGTTTGTGCCTATTATCGTAACCATGCTGATCTTGGTGACTTCTATAAAGATTGGTATTCCTCGTCATGAATTGAACGTTTTCTACAATGTACTGTACTGGTACAGTAAGAACTCCCAATATTTCATAAGCCTTATAGCAGTCTTTCCTAAATCCCAAACCAGCAAGAACCCTCACTGCCTTTCTCGGCAGACCAAATACTCTGTGAGTGTCAGGTGCATGACCCCAGACAAGGATAGAGTATGAAAGATGTGAGTGAAATATGGAGTGATATGTAGTACTTATAGCCTCCAGTGAGGCGCATTTTGAAAGATTTCTCAAAATAAAGAGTTCTGGCTGTAGATGAGAGATTCTACCAGACAAATGAGTTAAACGATAACTAAAAGCTGTAAATCTGCTATCAGATTTTGTACCTGAATAATCAGATATAAGACCTAACAGTTCAGAATAAGAAGCTAAAGCTTGTTGGTAATCAACATCAAAAGATAAATTGACCGAAACATCAGAAAAACTATGGTTACTGGCTTCCTGAGAAAGGAGTCCAGTAAGAATTGTTCGTTTTTCCTCTACTGTATTTGGGACAGAGACATTCCTAATAAGAATTTCATATGATAATTCATCTGTCTTTAGATGTTTAGGTAGCATCTTGAATAAATAATTTAAAAAAAATTTAATTAATTAATTAAAGTACGCTATCCACAAAAACTGGTTAAGTAAAAAAAAAACAAACCACTTAAATCAATATAAAAGTACCTACTATCATAAAAAAAATATGTAAAAATATCTGAGTATAAAATATAAATCCAATATGCTGAAATATATAAAATGGTAATACTTTTTAACCCAACATGTGAAAATTAATGTATATAAAAATAGTCAAAAGTATGGAAATATTAAAATTAACTGCAAACAATGAAAATATGGACACATATAAAAATAAATAAAAAAAGTATTCATTAAAGCTTGTTATTTGCTACCAAACTAAAAATTCATAGCTCAATTCCTCGAATAAAACAAGTAACATTGGGCGCCAATGTGTAACGATAAGACTACCAAAGAGAATTGAAGTACTATTATAAAAATAATACCTCGATCAACGATGGGAGCTTATCGTCTATGCTTCGCCTAGCTCAGTATCTCAATTGTTAGTTCGTCTTGTCTTAAACTAGGAATTAAACCTGAACCCCTAGCTGATAGCAAATAAAACAAATTTTAACTAATCATATCATCATCATCAGTGGCATTACAGCTCTTTATGGGCTTCAATGGGCTGCTTGTGTGTCCTCCCAATTTAAGACGGTTAGGTCCTCCTGTGAGCTGCAGTTATAAGTACCATGTGAGTGACTCTCAATTAAATGGTTAGGTCCTCCAATGGTCAATAGATTTTCATAATACAGCCAATTAATTCAGTCAATAAAATTTGGTATGGTCCATAAACCCAAGAGAATGTTGCAGACCATAAAATGAAGCTTATAATAATTTTTGCCTTCTTTTATAAATTTTAATTATAGACAAAAAACATATCTCACTATGTCAGAAAAGCTGATTGAAGGAAACTAAGTGGGAGATTGAAATGAAGTTAGCACAGATGACATAGGACGTAAGCCTATGATAGAATTAGCTTTTCTGTCAACACAGAACAGAATTTCTAGTCTATCGGACAGAAAGAGAGAGGGCGAATATTTATTCTACGGGACAGAAAGAGAAAGAAACGAAAGACAGAGGGCGCCAACTTCTTTTTAAAGAAAAAAAGTCGGTTGCCTGTAAAGTCGGTTTTACGGGCGAAGATTTTACGTGACAACGTCTTTTTCTCGGTAGAATATTTATTGATATGAATATTATTAAATTGCACAATAGGAACAAGGAATTGAATGAAAATAAGAATTGCACAAATTTTAACTATAGAAATATATTTTGTTTACTAAAACATTGTACATGTAAACTTAAACTTTTGTCAACATAACCTATAAACTCAGTTTCTCAACTTTTGTGTGAATCTAACAATTAATCAATCAATCATAGTTTACGATAATGAAATATTAGTGTACAATTATTTACCTTTATTGTTGTAGTTGTTGTAAATGACGAATCTAAGCACTCCACATTTTCACTACAGACACAGATGACGATACTTTAACCACACGTGTTAACTTGTATTATGACGCTTTCTCGGTTTTCCGACGCCAAGAACGCTCGAGAAAGACAGAGACACAAGCACGCACCGATTCAACGCGCCTAATTCTCTAGTGCTGCGCGCGGAGCGGACCGATCATGTTTGAGTGGGAGAGAGACGCAAGGCATTCGCCGGTCCGGCGGGCCTCTCTCTCGTTCGGTGACTCATCGTAGCAGACGTGAGCGGGCGTTACACTTTTTCATGAGTGACTCCGAGCCACAACCTAATTTAAGACGTTGTCACGTCAATAGTAAAAACGAATCTGAAGGCAGGAATTAATAAATTAATAAAGAAATTAAAATAAAATAATTATTTAAATATGACTTAATAAAGATGTGACGTTTATAACGTTACAGTGTAATCTGCAAAGAGTGTATATTTAGTCTTATATGCTTCATGTTTGGAAGATCATTTATATAAATCAAGACATCCAGAAAACATACCATTAACCTCAAAGAAATCTACTATTTGTAGTGCCATGAACTTTTCCACAGTTTTTGAAATAATTGGCAGTAGTGAGACTAGCCGATAATTTTCTGGCAGGTTTGAGTCTCCTTTTTTGAAGATTGGACAAATTATTGCTTTTTTAAGGATATATGGAAAAACATGTTCTTTGATGCGGATATTAATTAGCTTAGTAAGTGGAATTATTATGATATTTTTTATTGTTTTGATCAACTTTACATCCAGTCCAAGATTGTCACTGCTATTTGTATTTTTTAAATTATTCATAATAACCCGTACTGTATTGAAAGTGACTTCTGAGAAAGAAAATTGATTTAATATACACTCGCGATCATAAAATCCGGGTCACCTTGAAAATCACCGATATTTCATTTTTAACGAGCTTTATCGTAAATAATAATAACACAAATACAAACTAATGCATATTTCTGAGAATTGTTGCGGTTTCCTTTGTAACAAAGAATTCCAATAGTGCCGATTTCGCGGTAAAGTGCACACTTCCCAAAATGAACGCTACCTGTAACTCCGCTTGTTTTAAATGTCTCGTTTGTACTTCGACTTTCTGTTCAAATGCAACGGACAAACGTTTATTATTGCCACCATTAGTGTTTATTAGTGCCATTATTAGTGTTTATTTTTTGACAAAAATGCCTTTGACTGTTGTTGAAACGGCACAAATTGTTGCACTTGTGGAAGACGGTCACACTCAACGGCAAGTCGCAAGAACTGTTAGCGTAAGCCTTTCTACGGTTCAACGAGTGCTTCAACGCTTTCAGGATTCAAGTTTGCTAACCAGGCGACCTGGTTCTGGATGAAGAAGAACGTAAGTCACTAGATGACCATTTCCTTGTGTTTCAGGCTTTACGAAAGCGGACCTCAACTGCGGTTATGCATCAAAATCGTCTAGAGGAAGTACGAAATCGCAATTTTAGGGTAATGGCTAGAGGACCGCCACTTCGCCGGGTGCCTCGAGTTGCACGACTAGCTTTTGCTCGACAATACGCGCATTGGGGAATTAACGATTGTAGCAAAGTGTTATACTCAGATGAATCACGTTTCTGCCTAACTGGATCCGATGGACGTGTAAGAGTTTGGAGGAGAACCGGTGAACGATTTTCACAAGCTTGCATTGCTCCAAGAATGCCATTTGGTGGAGGCTCGGTCATGGCTTGGGGAGGTATATCTTCCGACTTCCACACAGAATTACCCTTCATCAAAAATGGGTCCCTAACTGCACGAAGGTACATTACGGAGATTCCGGAAGAACATGTTATGCCTAACATGGCAGAGCTTGGAGAAAACGCCGTTTTTATGCAGGACAACGTGCGACCGCACGTTGCCAGGATCAGTATGTAATACTTGGACGAAGTTGGAATTACAAGGGTACCCTGGCCAGCTAGGTCTCCGGACCTGAATCCCATCGAACATCTCTGGCACGATTTGAAAAAACGTATTCAAACCCATACACCTCCTTCTAACAACGCACAGGAGCTTAAGGATCTGTTAGTGAGAGAGTGGAATAACATACCACAACATGTCATCCGGAGAAAAATTGAGAGTATGCCCCGTCGTCTGCAAGAGGTTATTAGAGCAAGGGGAGGCAATACACGATATTGGTCATTGAAATTTTACTGATTTTTTTCCACGTTCTGTATTTTCCATTTTTTTTCGTTCGTATGTCTTTTTATCAACAATTTGATTTGTTTTCTGTTTTTTTCAATAAAAACAATAAAAAACCATTTTTTTTTCTTTTAAAACAAACATTGATGACAAATAAAAAATACATTAGCCAAAAAAAAAGGTTATTACTGCACCAGAGGCAAAAATATTTAAGAAACTTGAAATTTTCAAGATGACCCGGATTTTATGATCGCTAGTGTATTTATTTGAATTATATCTATTTGATTCAGATTTGAAACTGGGATATCATTGATCAAGTTGGATGCTATCTGTGAAAAGTAATCATTAAAGATATTTGAACTAATATTAGGAGATTGACTAGAATTTTTTTTCTTAACACCACGATGCTCATTTATGATTTTCCACATAGACTTTATTGGATTACTAGAATTCCTGATCATGTTATTTACCATGATTTTTGCATTCCATATTGCAAGTTTGTATTGTATTTTAAAGTCTTTATATGTCCTCTCAATGTCTGGTGACTGATACTGTTTTTTAAGTTGTTCTAAAAAGTACAGTTGATCACAAATAGCTTTTAAGTCATTGTTAAACCATACTCATTATGTTGTGCACATTTAAAAATATAATAGAACACATTTTTTCCTCTAGTATTTACATCTGTTATAATTGATATCCTATATAATTTTTCTACGGTGGAATGGTTATTTCTAAATTCAAATTTAGTTTAAGTTTAGGTTAAGGTGATAGGTATATTTCAATGAAAAATTTCTTAAACTTTCAACAATGAATTGGACATCTTGTGTACAAACATATTTATGACAAGTTCATCAATATTTACTTCTAAGATAGTATATCAAGGTCTTTGTGTTCTTATTCCTTAAATAGATGATTCCCTCAATTTAATCTTAAATGCAATTTCTTAGTAGTCTTTGTGATTAAAATCATTTAAAATAAAAAAATTGCCAACTTTTTAAAATGATGAAATAATTGAATATTATGTTTCTAGATAATGTCAAAATGTATGTTTTATGGAGTTATATTATTTTGTAAAATAACAATCTTACTAAACATTTGTAAAAATTATATATTAGAAAGCCATCTCTACATGCTGTATTATCTTCAGTTCCAAAATAGTAAATCAGATATACAGTTCTTAATGTTAGTTTGTCCTTCACCCCCTTTCTTCTTACTAATACCAATGACACCCCATTTTATATACTGAAGTTTTTGAGTTCTATAATTTGATTTTCTGATGATTATATTCTGGTATTATACTAGTATATGCAAGTCTTCATCTTTGGTAACATAATACGATATTTAACCACTGTACATTAAAGTTGGTGGGAAGTACAGAAGTTTTCATCTCTGCTGTTTCTAAAATTATTTTTGTACTCTCTGTCAGGTCGTGTTTCTGCTGCTTATTTCATTATTGCTCTGATGACTGTTTTGTAAATTCTACCTTTCATTTCTCGATATTTTTATTTATCCATATTGTGTCATTCCGGCTGTGTTTGTTCTGTTCACTTTAAGGCAGTTGAAACTGCTTATAGAGTACGCCACGGCTTAGTAGTAAAGATACTTCATCAAAACATTGCCAGCAACCTAGAACTTCGGCAAATCTATCATCCCTTTTATTAAGCTACTGTACTGCTCGTGACGTAGACATGCGTCATAAAATTTATAGGAGATACTTCAGCAAACTGTAGGTATCTGGAATGCGTGAATTTTCCCCTTAGGAGTGGGAGCCCTATGGCTTAGATTTAGATCGTATTAATGAAGGCTGATCTGAGTTATTCTCGCTTGAATAACATTGGTCTCTTTTCCGAATTTGTCATTTAATTGTATTTGTTGCTGTATTTACTTAACTAATATATTTATCAAATAGTACTATCTATTCCTAATGATAAATTAATATGTTTAGCAAGATCTATATAAATATTTAAGCTTAAATGAATTGCGGACTATAGATAACATTTATATTTTTTAAAATTTTGTTTGATTCTGTATACAAAATAATGACACCCTTTAGAAAATACTCTTATCAATGAATTGTTGACAAGCTTGTATTCATTAACAATAAATAAATACGATTTATTTTGTAATAAGAGCGAAGTCCTGTTTGGGTCTTCATTATCGTCAATTGACGATATTTTCAACTGGGATAGTATTATTTTAAAAATATTTTACATTCTCTATACATTGTTTACGTCAAGAAACAATAACCCATACTTTTAACTTTTAACATAAAATAAAAGGATTTCAAAAGGATAAAATATAATATATATTTATGTGTGGTTCTTCTCATCAGGTCCTTCTTTTAGTCGTGATATATTCTTGTGTTTTAGGCATATCAAAAATATTCCATGAAATTTGAGAGTTTCCAGGATTGTATTAGCCAAATGCGCACATGAAGTTAAAGTGGTATTTTATTGTAATTTGGATTTAAAAACAGAACTTGTGTATTTCCTTACTTTTGTATAAACTATTGTAAATTGGTTTATTTAAAAATAAATAATAGTTATTCAATTTTTAATTACACAGTGAATATCAACAGTCTTTTTTAAAAGTGGGGTACATAGTGAAAGGGAAAAGGTGAGTTTAAGAAACTTCAACAAAGAAATAAAACCAAGATGTAAGGCTGATAAAATAGAATACTATCACAATATATGTATACACTGAAGAAATGGAACAAAAATCTAATATTTTCGAGAATAAGATAAGACTGGCGATCAGTAAGCTCAATTATAACAATGCATGAGGTCCAGATATGATAACAGCAGAAATGCTCAAAGAAATAAAATAGCTTCACTTGATCTGTTAAAAAATATGGTATTCCAAGCAATGGCCTGACGACTAGACAAAATCTACTATAATGACAATACATAAAAAAGTAGCTTCCATAAATGCGACAATTATGGTATTATCTCCCTTATCTCACATGCCAGCAAGACAATGTTACATATAATCAATGCGAGACTGAATACTTTCCTACAAAGAGAAATGCCCCAAGAGCAAACTGGATTTACCAAAGGTAGAGGTACTCGAGAACGTCTTCTGAACATAAGACAAATAACAGAAAAATCTAGGGAATTAAATATCCCCACTACTTGCTTTATAGATTATCGCAAAGCGTTCAACAAGGTCAAATGGCAGATACTAAAAGAAGTAGGCGTACCACAATACTTAATTTCGACTATAACCGAACTATACAAACACACGTTTGTGGAACAGTTAAAGGCTTGATACACTCTCAAATGAATTCCATCCAGAATAAGGTGTCATACAAAGATGTATACTATATATGGGGAGCATATTAAAAGGAGAGCGCTTGAAAGATGGGAAAAGACATCTCAATAAATGAATAGAAAATAGTCAAGACGAGTTTATTGATCTCATACGACTGGTTGAAAACAAAAGTCAAATATTTGGACTGCAGTTAAAGATATTAAAGTCAAAGATTATGATAGTGAATAGACTACATAACAATCATCCACACATAACCACAGAGTCTCTACAGGAAGAAATAAAATGTAGATGTGATCTAGCAAAAGTCGCCGTAGGAAAGATGGCCAAAATATAAAAGAACTATCAAATTTCACACTCTAAAAATAAGGTTGATCAACTGCTTAATATGCTCAATACTATCATACGAATGTGAATCTTGGACCCTACGACAAAAGGAAAGAAGCAATACGCCACTGAAATGTTCTGTTGGAAAAGAATGTTACTAATTCCGTGGACCGACCACCGGACAAATAATTCAATTTTAAATGAAATAAAGGTCAGCAAACGGCTCTCCGACAAAGTCCATCTCCAATAATTTTTTTTAATGGCATAGACATTAGTCATTCAGCCAGTTGCAATAGATTCTCCAATCAGTCAAATGCACAACCCTATCCCTAATAGAAAACTAACGGATAATTAATAGAAGAATATACGACAAGGAAACTTACAGGGTCACTTGATCTCCAATAATTAAAATACTTTGGGCCTTCTACCCAAAAATCCTGAACAAGATAGATCAATAAAATTACAGGAATATGAAAAGACCTATGCAGGAGTTAAAAGAAATGACTAGAGGCAGAGATCTTTGGAGACGGACAATACACGCCATCACGATGATCACTACACTCCCTCCAGGGGTTCAGGACTGAAGAGAGAGAGAGAGAAATATTAACAATAATATTACAGTGGCATACTGTTTTTACGGGAATGTGAAAAAAAACAAATAAACTTAAGCCTTTCTTTTGAAAGAACAGTAAAGCACAATGACTATTTTGAAACGAAATCAAGGGTTTAATGACAAAACTGTTGTTTTCATAGCTGTGCAATGCATAGAAACTGCCACTGAACCTCTAAAAATCATACAAACTAGCTGAATTTTGCTGAGAATGTCAATTTTGGGTCCCCAAAAAAGATACAAAAAGTGTTTACTACTCCCACCCCCCAGGATTGCTCCTAAAATCCCCCTCGTAGGGGAAAATCCGAAAACATGGATTTACCAAGAATCTGTACGCTGTAAAAAAAATGTTTTAAACACGAAATGTAGCTGAGATAATTTTGAATAAAAACGTTTTCTGTAGAATGAACCGTTCTCTCAGAAATAACGCTTGAAGCGACTCGCGATTTTGAATGTCAGCTACGGGCGCGAAATCAATTTTTTAAATTAAAGTTGTATCAACTCGACGCTCAAAATTCGATATCTTTAATTTCTGAAATTCTGAATTTCTGAAGTTGTTCTCTGACATTCTTCACCAGAATAGAAACTTGTGCTTTTGCTTTCATATTTTTGCGAACTCCACTATTAACTTTACGAGTCGTATTTTATTAGCGACTAGTCTAAACAGACCTGCAGATGTCATCAGTTACATCTGTAAGTGTCTTCTTCTCCCTGGACCACTTCTGCCAAGTCCCTTTTCTTGAAGGATATTTGTTATGCCCATCAGATGATCAAGATATTACAGTTTTCTCTTCTTTACTCTAAACGTAATTTCTTGTTGCTTGCCGATTCTTCACAACACTTTTTATTAGTAATATCAAGCTTTCTGCTACATTCTGCTCTGTTCCTTACTTGGACTTTTCAGTTGGCAACACCGATCTTCTCAGCATCCTGTGTTATACTGTATATCTATCTCAGCTTTGGTCTGCCCCGTCGGGATACATGTCAGGCTCACTGCAGACGGTTTCTCTTGATTATAGTGGTAATATTTTTCCATCAAACTTATGCTTGCAGATATTCTGAACTTCGCAGTTATATATGTGCCTCCATATTCCGGTTTTACAGAACTTTCCGAATATTTTGGGTGGAACTCTTTTTGCAAAAATTAATAGAGAAGATACATCCATTCCGGTTAGGTTCCATGCCTTTGATCCAAATGTGGGAAAGGGGACTGTCTGTATTCTATACAGTCTTATTATTGCATTAGTAAATCAAATATGCATTAGTAATATATATCCCTGATATTCGGAAAAATCATCGATATAATCACATTTCAAAAGTAGATAGCTTTTTCAGTAGTCGTTCTGCCATGGTCTGTGCTTCCACGCCATATAGTAAAACCGAGAATATTTAACATTTTAACAATCTGATTTTTAATGGTTAGTGAAAAGTTCCTCTTAGTAAATATGTGCTTAATTTTGATAAAAATTAACCTCGCCTTCTCAATTTTCGTTTTGATCTCAGTTGTCATGTTGTATTGTTTTTGAACGATCAGTATCAAGTGGGTATGAGAAATAAATATGTAGACAAGAAAGCAAATAGAACTACAAATAATAAAAGGAAACTTTAAAAGAAAAGAAGTTAAGAAAACAAGGGCAGCATGTAAGAGCTATACAAATTGGTAGAAATAGAGAATAGTTACTTTTAGGATCTATCAGATGATCAAATATATGAACGATTTTTATAAAATTTTATTAAACTACATATAACAAATAACAATAAGAGAATCACAAAGAATACAAAAAGATAAGAGTAAATCAGTTTTTGTTAACATTCAGTTTTCCATAGTAAAAATTAAATAATTACGTTTTTATTCGTCCATATATTTAATATTTACCAAATCAAATGATTTTTTTGCTATAAACACCAACATACTTTCAAGGTTGTTTTCGTATCATCAGGCATGCATAAATGTATACGAACTCAAATCCAAATACCAACAAGACGTCTCTACAAATTTTCCCACCCACGTGGCAGCGTAGAAAGGTGCCATCTATAAACGAAAATAGTTAATTAAGTATCGCTTTCTATTCTTTGCGCTCCACGAAATGTGCAAACTGTATCTTCAAGAAAAGCTTTTACTAGTGTAATGTGTCGTATTAATGCGTCTACTTATTGTATGGTGTATGTCCAAAAGGAACTGACACTCTGCTGCAAGATAAACCCATGCTGCTGTAAATTTGTCTGAGGGGTATATTTAAGATTTTTTGGGACTCCGTTTACAGATATGCAAACATGCCTGGGACAACGAGCACATAGTACAATGGAATGATGCATCAATAATCATGAAAAAGAGAACAGTCAAATAAGCAGCTCTCATCCTACTTAATGAAGAAAATGTTTAGTAAACCCATCAGCAGAAATTAGCCGACTTTGGTTGCCAATAATAAAAGAAGAAGTTATAATATAAGAAGCAACAAGAATATATCAACAATAGCGAATTAATAGAAAGTCGAAGACATATCTACAAATTATACACAATACATAAGCAAAACACAATACACAAACATATAACTACATAAAAACACATTACAGAAACGCATAATACACAAACAAATAATACAAAATAGTCAGAATTTGATATCCTGAGGGTACAAACACCACCCTCAGATTTTTTCAACTAAAAGCAGGTTATTGCCCACGGTTCGTAGACTTACTACGGTTGCCTCTTCCGACTGGGGTGGGGATGCTTGAGTGACGTCACAAGAGTACACAAGAATACAAAACCCATTATTATCATCGTTTATTCGTGGTAATTATTTTTCAGTTTATTATTTGCTTCATTATTTATCGTTTTGGTGTTGTTTTCTATAAAAACTTATTTTGAATTATCGAAGAAACGTTATTTATTGTAGTTGTACATCGTACCTATTGTCTTCGTATCTTTTTATAAGGTAGGTAAAATTTCATTGTGTATTAACGTAATAATAATGTTGATGAAATTTTAGAATGCCAGGCATAGGTTGTAGTGTGAAGGAAAGATATTAAAAAAAATGGAAAAAATAGTTATATAAATCGGTAATTCATTCAATAGTTAATCCAGTATTGATGTAAATTCAGTAAACTATCTTTACTATTTTCCACACATCAAAGACATAAAAACGACGATTAACAATGTTACGATTCAAATTACTGTACTCTCGTGACGTAATTTCGGGCTTAATGTTCATTGGTTAGTCGGAAGAGGCAACCGTAGTAAGTCTACGAACCGTGGTTATTGCCTACCAGAGGGAAAGATCAAAGACAAGTAAGTCAACCGTCAATTTAAACAACCCACTAATAACTTTGTTGGTGATACATTTTCGCAGATTTTTTTAAAATAATCCTTTTTTTTTTAAACGATTTCCGGAGTAGAAATCGAAACGTCGAATATTAGATAAAAATGTAATTTTCATTACATAAATTGTGGTTTTATCGCATATAAACATAATATTTGACATTTATATTTGTATAAAAAAAAGAAAAAGTAAAATTAAGTTAATGAAGATTGTATTAACCGTTTGAGATCTATAGAGACCTAGTAAACATGCTTACAACAAATATTTAACACAATAATCAGGGGGGCAATGAACGAGATCTAAAAATACTACATCAACAAAAGATATAGCTATGACGCACTTTGACTAAGCCAACATTAATGACGTTCATCAGAATATGGAAATGAGAGTACGAATAGAAACAAATTAGTAACAATTGAACAACTTCTTGACAGAGATGTTCTATAGAGACAAGTTTAAAGGATTGCTGTTTTAACACTAGAATACTAAAGCTAAATATAAATGTGATTAGATGGTATTTAGTGTGAGGAGAAATAAACATTGCAAAGTCGCGCATTCTAATCGCGGCTTTACTCAGTCTTCTTCAGTGCCTTAAGTGTAACCTCGGAAACCTTTTTTGGATGGTGCTAGAAAGGTCACTAAATGAGATACTGCGGACGAAAGCCAGATGGTTGGTGGAGAGCGAGTCGTGGGTTCGAAACTAGATTTTGGAACCGGGAATGGATCCAACGGACGAAATAAGTAAAGATAGGATAAGAGATATTAGAAAAGATACAGAAATAAACACAAAGATAAATGGGTAAAATTACCAAAGATAAGATAGAAAAGGGCGCCACTTAACTTTTTGAGGTTCAATGGGAAAGTTAAGAAACCTTAGAAACGAAAACTGACAAGTAAAGATATTTAGGTGCTGAGACCAAATCCAGGGAAAGATATAAACAGTTAATTATTAAATAAATTTTGTCAACACACTACATAAACAAATACTAAATATATTAGGTGGACTCCGTCCAACTACTTACCTACGAAACTTAATCAGTCTGATCTTTCCCCTGGTCGAAGGTATAATAATAGTTTAACAAGCAAATATCCAGAGGTATTATTTTATCAGGAAACTTATTAGGAGTCGAGAAATAAAATTCATGGATAAACCAAAACAATATATTCAACAACAATTATATAGGCGGCTGAATGTAACCACAAGTAAAAAAATGCACCATCAATTAATAAATGGTTGTATACATATGGAAATAAACAGTATTGTGATCAATAAATACCTTTACAGATACAATATAATAAAATCATGCACAAATTAAATTATCAGCGAAGAGAGCCTGGTAATATTTGATTAAAGATATAGGTAAAGATATAACCCGAGATAACGGGTACAGTACATTTAAAAAAGGATAGCAATTATAGCAAATAACAAAATTAATTAAATTTAAATTCAAAAGATTACTAGAATTCTGTAGTATGAAAATTAAACCAACCCGCACTTGGTTGTAAGTTAACTGTCTGTCTCGCACTGTTGTTTAATTAGCTGTTCTTACTGAAGATTGAATATTCGTAATTATTATTTGTTAGAAATTCTTAATAGCTGATTTAAAGTTCGTATGAAAATATTCAATGTTCTTTTAATTGAATTGCTAAATCGGTAGTTAATCTTAACTACAGGTGAAGAAATGGTTGACGCAGATTCGTCCAGGATTGGGTAATATTATTACAATATTATTCGCCCAGATAATTGAAGGTAATATGATTACGATAACTTACAATAAATCTCGATGACTGCTGCACTATTTCACTGATTCTTC
This sequence comes from Diabrotica undecimpunctata, assembly GCF_040954645.1. NCBI lineage: Eukaryota > Metazoa > Arthropoda > Insecta > Coleoptera > Chrysomelidae > Diabrotica > Diabrotica undecimpunctata. Next base: position 32,782,192 of record NC_092808.1, read on the forward strand.
TATACTTTACTAGTTTCAAGCACCGAAGTTAATCAAAATAAAGGGACTTTATAACAATATTTAATCTAATATGGTATTAGTTCAAGATATTCAAAGGTGAAAGTGTATAAACACGTAAGGAAAAAAATCACAGATAACGGTAAGATAAGCAAGCGTCTTTACTCGAAGACTGCCCTGCCAGAAGTGATTTTCTTCCTCTGAAAATTTACCAAGCTTCAAAAAAAGGAGGGATAACCCCCACTTAAAAATGACAGGCCAGGCTGTTTCCATTTCTAGGAAGATACCCGAACATAGAAAAGTTATAGGTAAGTAACGGGACTCTTCTAGTTGGAAACGTGAGAAGCGATAGAACCTTTTGAATTACGTTCTTTCCGAAAAATACTATAAAGAGCTTTTACGACTTTGTTTACCAAAATTATCAAAAAGGGCCCGCCTGAATAGTCGGTAGGTTCCAATAAAATTTAACAAGGGTGACAGAGCCCACCCGCATCTCGATTTGTTGATACGGCCATGGGCGTATCAGCAACAGGGGTAAAGGGATTAAAAAAGCATTTACCATTTTAATTATAAAAAAAATGTTACAAAAGAAGAAGAAGAAACTGTTAATATTGTAGATTTTAGGGTTTGAGCTTCTTCCATCATTAAAAAGGGTTTCAACGTAAGTCTTCTCCTCTTTTAATTCTTCATTAACTTGTTAATAATTCACCAACATTATCTATTAAGACTCCAGTGCCTTTATCTCTGCTTAACTACTCGCCTGTTTTACTATTTTTTCGAGTAACGTGAGTAACAGGAAACAAACCAAATATCAATTGATTGAGATGGAAGACGAACAAATACGTCACCATTTAAATGACATTAAAAGCACATAATTTTTGTGTTCAATATTGAAGTGTGCCTTTATAATAAATTTATCGCTTCTCTGGATAGAAGAGATTTTGAGAGCTGAATTTTTGAGGTAAGGTTCTTGGAGAAAATGTTGCTAATCTGAAGTTACATGAAACGTTTTTTTAGCTGATGTAAACGAGTATTTACAAATGAAAACTTGTCTGTTATTTACAAGCCAACAAAAAATTTAAGGATGAGCAGCTCTCTCCTTTCTGAGGGAGAACGGAATGTTCTCAGTATACGTCTTCGAAGCCTGATAAATATGGCATAAAAGTGAGGTGGATATGTGATTTAGAAAAAGGTTTTCTGCTCAAAGGTATTATTTATACAGGCAAGATAGGTAATACTCGAGATCTCGATAAAGAAGAAAGAGTTGTTAAAGAACTTGCAGTCGGTTTCAAACGATCTTGTCCAAACATAAGAGTCGATAGATTGTTCACGACTTTGTCTTCAGCTAAAACTCTTCTTTCGTGGAACCACACTATCTTTGGCACTTTGA